>NC_057948.1:10588428-10593428 GCF_018555375.3 Anguilla rostrata
GTGGGGTGGGTTGTTGTTTCAGCTACGGGGGGCGGGCCCCTCCACAGTGGGGGGGGGGGTCGGGGGCTGGCTGCTGGTTGTTCATGCTCCCTGAACTCCAACTGACCAGAGAGGAAAGAGTAACCTTCTCCTAATGCAGCCTATGCACGACTAGCATGCAGTAAGCAACTTTATTTAGCACAGGGATTGTGAAACTACATTGGCGCGGGGACCGTTTAAGAAGCAACTTTATCAGACCAGGGATCATGTAAAAAAACATTTTATTAGTGGAGGAGACATGTAAGAAACAAATTTATTAGTTGAGGAAACATGTAAGAAGCAACTTTATTAGCAGTGAAAACATTTAAGAAGCAACTTTATTAGCAGAGAAAACGTGAGAAGCAACTTTATTAGTGGAGGAAACATGTAAGAAGCAACTTTTTTATCCCAGGAAACATGTAAGAATCAACTTTATGAGCACGAGGAACACATAAGTAACCACTTCAACTTTATAAGCGGGAAAGGTGTAAGAAGGAACTTAATTAGTGCGAGGAACATACTAGAAGCAACTATATTAGCGCATGAAACGTTAACTGAGGATTTCCTCGAGCAACGCAAAGCTCCAGCTCAGTCACCGTGGCTACCGACCACGCCCAGGCGTGAGTCATCGTCGGCCGCGTTTGAGGGTTAAAGCGGGTTACTCTGTGAGCTCCGCTTTAGAGTGCTGTCCAAAGCGCCTGGAGGAGAGGAGAGGGGGAGTGAGAAAGAGCCAGCGGGGGGGGGTGGGGGGTGGGGGGGGGGCTCGGAACCGGGCCGGACCCGGCTGATTCGCTGACGGACGCGGTCTGGAACAGTCCGTCCCTTGTTCTGCAGAGCTGGTGCGTGGGCGGAGAGAGGGAGATTAGCATAGCCCCCGCTGCCGCCGCGGCGGCAGCGCTCCTGTCTGGCCCGACACAATCGCTCGCTCGCCCCCCCTTCCCATGCCAAAGGGCGCTAAAGCTCCCACCGGGTTCACCTTTTATTTCCTGGAATGGGTCTTACCTTTGACCTCTGACCTCTGAGTGCCGACCTTACAGTAACGCACTTCTTTGATACTCGCTGTATCAAAGGAACTGTTCGGTCGCGTTAAAAGCTCACATTATTTGCATTCATTGTTCATTGATTCCATTGAAGTGCCGGTGCTGGGAGGTTTTTTTTTTAAATAACACAAACTCATTTTCACATTTACGTTTGTATATTTGCGTTTAGCAGACACTTGTATTGGGAGCAACATTCTGTACATAAATATCCATTTATATATAGGTGTATGTGTACTGAAGAAATTCAGGTTAAGTAATGCTTCGGGCTACAACAGCTGCAGATTCCCATCTGGGAATTAACCCTTTAAGATGCAAGATCACAAATATGTGATTACAGCATTCTAAACTTGATGCTATAATTCAGATGTGACAATCACTGCTTTTTTTAAAAGAAATATTCCCTAAAACCTACTCTTCAAAGGGCTAAATGTACAACGTTGGAGACACGTGCCCAGATAACAGATCCTTAACTCATAATGTGACATCACCAGTTAGAATTGGTTATGGTAACAGGCTTGCAATAGCTAGTATACTCACAATATGAAACAAATGTGTTTTTGTGGGACTGTTTTTTGGCAGTACTGCTGCTATTGAAGAAAATTTTGTGAAATGAATGAAGAGCGAGAGAGAGTGAGAGTAAGAGAAAGAGAGAGAGAGTGAGAGAAAGAGAATGAGAGAGAGGGGGGACCTCTTGGAGCGATGAGTTGCTAGACTGCAGGCTGGTTAATTTACATTATATTGAAATTGCATTGCATTACAATGCATAACATTACAATACATTTCCATGCCTTCATTACATCCGAGTTTCACCGCTGATATTAACAAAGTCAGGCCCAAGGCGGTAACCAAATCACAAGACCAGCCCTGTAGCTGGTGTGTGTGTGTGAGTGTCTGTGAGTGTCTGAGAGCGCATGTGTGTGTGTGAATGTGTGTGTGTCTGTGAGCGTGTGTGTACGTGTGTGTGTGTCTGTATGTGTGTGTGAGAGTGTTTGTGAGTGTGTGTGTGTCTGTGTGTGTGAGTGAGTGTGTGTGTGTGTGTGTGAGAGAGTGTGTGTGAGTGTGTGTGTGTTTGAGAGAGAGTGTGTGTGTGTGTGTGAGAGAGTGTGTGTGAGTGTGTGTGTGTTTGAGAGAGAGAGTGTGTGTGTGTGAGAGAGTGTGTGTGAGTGTGTGTGTGTTTGAGAGAGAGAGAGTGTGTGTGTGTGAGAGAGTGTGTGTGAGTGTGTGTGTGTTTGAGAGAGAGAGTGTGTGTGTGTGTGTGTGTGTGAGAGAGTGTGTGTGTTTTGGCATTTTAGCCTGGGGTGACTCCATTGTGAGTAGGATCCCTGTGTATGCGGGTGTTTGGAATAATCTTGCTAACTCAGGAGCTTGGCTGCACTCCCCCACCCCCCAAACTCCCATCAGCCAATCAGGGCGTGGCTCATCTTGAAGTGACCGCCCCCCGCCCGTCTGCGTTTTTGTGATAGTGAAAACCCTGTCCTGGCCCATACTACCCCACCCCCGGCCTTCCCCTCTGTGCTCACTCTCCATCAGCTATGAAAGGCACAGTGCGGTGTGTGTTCCTACGGAGGTGAAACAGGATCCCTCAATGGTTGATTTACAACCGAAAATCACAGGTTCTCGCCTGCAGGTCCCTCTCTACACGCATCACTTCCTGTTCCTCACCTGTCCTCCATTCACCTGCGCAGTGTCCTGCTTTGACCGTCAGGGGCTACAGAACCCAGCTCTCTGTCCTTCAGCTCCCCACGGAAGTCCAGAGTGCAGTTTAAGCCCTTCGTGTGAGGCACACTGGAACATACTCTGACTGGCAAATGCAAGCAGGGATATGCAAGAACAGGAGGTAGGCGATTAACTCCTGAAGGGTGTAAGATGACAAATGCGCGATTAGAATTCTCGTAACGGAACATTCTAATGCTGATGTCACAATCGCACCCACACAACTAGGCTGTATGGCACAGAGGACTCTCGCCGTTCACCCCTAAATGCAGTGAGAGTGGTACGGTCCGTAGACGTGCGCGAGTTCCCCCTGCCGGCAGGGGTTCGATCCCCCGCCATGGCGCTATCTGTGCTGTGGGCCCTTCTCTGTCTGTTACCCTCTCTGCGTTCCAGCAGTCTGAATAAAGAAACAAAGGGAGGGTGGGCACATGCACATGTGCATGCACATGCACGTGCACACACGTGCACACACGTGGCCACATGCATTCACATGCTCGCACTGACACTTTAACACATGGAAACCTAGCGCAGTAGGAGTTTGTGCATACAAGTGCAAGTGTGTGTGTGTGTGTGTGTGTGTGTGTATGTAAGTGCACGCATATAGCTGTGTGTGCAAGTGTGTGTGTGTGTGTGTGTGTGTGACTGGACTAATTGAGTGTAATTAGTGTGGGAATGGGGTCTTGCCTGCTGAGAGCTTAATGAATGAACTGAAGCAAGAGAGCAAAGAAGGACAATAAATTAACACACGCACACATACACAAACACAATCTCCACACGTACACACACACACACTCTCTCTGTCTCTCACACACACGTACACAAAAACGCAATCTACAAACGGACACACACGCACACACACACACACACAGACTGGACCGCTTGCCAGCAGTGAATGAAGCCAGCAGTGTGAGAGGCTGAAACGAGGGCATTGTGGGACTCGCAGTCAATGAATAAACTGCTTTCAGGACAAGGACTAAATAAAACCACTGCCTGATGAAGAAGATGCGCAAGAGCCCTGTTTCATCTGGGCTGTGCGTGTGTGTGTGTGTGTGTGTGTGTGTCGGTGTGCGCGTGAGTGAGTGTGTGTCAGTGTGTGAGATAGAAAAAGAGAGACAGTAAAGTACCAGTCAGTGAAGTAAGGGCCGTACTTGAGCAGTAGGTCAGGACAGTTTATTTCTGTGAAGGGTTTACAGAAAGACTCTGGGCAGCTGGGCACAAGAGGATCATGGGAAGTCGGCCGTGTTTGCTTAGTTTGTCACAGCCAGCAGGTTCTGATGATGAGCAGAGCCAGAGGGTTCTGACAGAAACGGGTGGTTCTGATGGAAGAGGCGGGTTCTGACAGGAGTGGATGGGTTCTGAGAGGAGTGGGCGGGGTCTAAGGGGAGAGGCGGGTTCTGACAGGAGTGAGCGGGTTCTGACTGGAGTAGATGGGTTCTGACAGCAGGGGGCGGATTCTTATTGGAGCGGGTGAGCTCTGAGAGGAGTGGGCGGGATCTGACTGGAGTGGGCGGGGTCTGACGGTTGTGGGCGGGGTGTGATGGGAAAGGCGGGATTCTGGCAGGTTCTAGGGGCCCGCGGTGGGAGCGGCTTTGTTTGAAATGACAGGGTGTTTGCTCTGGCTGAAAGGACAGCGCATTCCCACCGTACCCACGTCCACCTCCGACGTCTGCACCGCCGTGGACCCCGCGCTCATTAACCTCACGGCATGCGCCGGGGGGCGGATCCTGGAACGGCATTCTGGAGGCAGCCGGGCTGGGGGTGGGGGCAGTGCGAGTCTTTAGCCCCCATCTCTCAATAACCTCCCCAAGTCAGTGCGTGTAGGCAGTCTTTAAATGAGGTTTAACTCCCTCTTTCTTCTCTCTCCATCCCCCCCTCTGTCTCCTTCCCTCCCTCCCTCTCTCTTTTGCCCTCTGTCTGCTTCTGTCTTTTTCCCTCTTCTCTTTCTGTCTGTCGCTCTTTCCCTCTCTCTCTCTCTCTCTCTCTCTCAGGTGATGTTGAAGGTCTGTTGCCTGAGAACTCCTTCAAAGGGTCCAAGTCGGACTTTGGGAACATCGGGCTGGCCCTGTACAGCGGCCTGTTTGCCTACGGCGGCTGGTAGGTATGGCAGTGGAGGAGGATTCTGGGACATATGGGGGGGATGCGGGGGGTCTGACAGGTATAGGGTGAGGTTTGAAAGGCATTTTTTTTACGTTGTCTAGTCATTGAACGCCTCATTCAACAGCTAGAGCA
>NC_057948.1:10598428-10685928 GCF_018555375.3 Anguilla rostrata
TTCGTGCTGGCCTGCCTGTTCCTCATCGTGGTGTCGGTCTGGAAGACGCCCGTGGAGTGCGCCATCGGCTTCGGCATCATCGCCACGGGCGTGCCCGTCTACTTCATTGGCGTCTGGTGGCAGAGCAAACCCAAGTGGCTCCTGCAGGCCATCTGTGAGTGTTTTTTGCCACGCCCGCCGAGGCTTGGCGCGGGGTGGGGTGTGAGCTGCAGTCTTAAGGGGGTAGTACGAATGTTACACAAAGCCTTTGTGAGATTACCTGTCAGAGTTACCGGTGTGTGGGAGTGTTGGGAAGGTTCTGGAAAAAAGTGCAACGAGGGGCAACTAGACTAGTTCCAGTTAGCTGAAAGCTGAAAGGAGACTTGATGAAAGTAAAGGTGTGTGTACAGATAAGGGTGTGTGTGTAGGAGAGTCGGTAACTGTCTCTCTCTCTCTCCTCAGTCTCCTCGACGAGCCTGTGCCAGAAGATGTTGGAAGTGGTGCCGCAGTCCTGAGGGGGCGGCACCACCTGCGCACAAGGACTCACACTGACCAGGACCCCAAACCCCCAAACCTGCAGCTGAAACTGAACAACCCCTCCCCTCTCCTCTTTGCCGTGCCCCGCCCCGAACCCCACCCTAACCCACCCTGTCCTGGGGGAGAGAGAGTGGACCCTGGAGCTCCTCCTCCCTGATATAGCTCTTATGTGGAACTGAGTGTGATGGTGGGGGGGGGGGGGTTTAAGAGGACAATTGTAGATACACAGTATTGTGATCATTTTTGCTTTTTTATTTAAAATTTTTAATTTATTTTACCAAGAGTTTGAGACCAGTTTTCATCCAGCACATCTTTACTGTGGGTATAATCCTCTAACGGGTCCAGAGCTAATAACGGGTCATTGTACTGAGATGGACTCTTCTAGAATATTCCCTCGGGGCTGTATCTTTCCCCATTCAAATGCCTCTTCCAGTTCTGCCTCACCTAATCTATGTGACCAGCACCGGACTTGGGGGGTGGGGGGTGTCAGGTAGTCTTCGGGGGGGGCTCCTCATCTTAAAGCAGGTTGGGGGTGCCTCACCTCATTTGACCACTCCCGTTTCTTGGTTCCGTTTTCTAGGCCAATGAACTGTTGTTGAGTTTTTAAATTAGCTTTTTGTTTGTTTGTTTGTGTGTTTGTTTGTTTGTTTGGTTTGCTGGTTCTCCCATCACGGTTAACTGTGTCAGGTTGTCCTTTCTCTCTGCTTCTGTTCATTCGAGGGGGGTAAAATAATTCCTAAAAATCAACATGGGGGTGGTATTACGGTTACCCCTGTACCCACTGAGGTAGGGAGGCAGGGGTGTTTCCATTCAGCCTAGCGACATACTGGCTGAATCTGACAGGACTCCAGAGACACCAGGAATGTAAACAGGAAGTGTTCCTTTGACCTCTGGTGAGTCAGTGAGGTTTGCCCGTATTGACACATCCAGCTCATCCCCTGATCTGTGACCCAGTTCTTCTATGGTATCGACTTGCTCTCTGTGCCTTGTCTGTACATATAGAACTCCTAGTTTCAGGGGTCAGTTTTTTCGAAATTTTGCGACTTTCTATTTTGTCGAGTTTGTTTTTATAGCTAGATGCAGCTTTTTTTAACAGCTAAATTTCTTATGTTGTCAGTACCTTCGCTTTTTTGGCATTCTTTTTCGACTGAATTCTGAAAGATGACAAATAAATATAAATATAAGTATAAGTATAAGTATAAATGTAAAATAGGATGAAATTGGATTTTTTTCTTGTTCCTTTTCTTGTTTGTGTGACAACTTCCTGGTGTTTATGAAGAAGTTGATGACTTTGTGCTACTACTGTCCAGTAATGTGCTGTAATGGTCGGTCATACAGATTGGACAATCCGACATCACATACCTCAGTGAAGTCACTCAGTCATATTCCTTGTTTATTTTTTGTGAAATAGGGTTTTTAAATGGTGACACAGATGGTGGGCTTGTTAACAGTTGTTCACAGATTTTCAACAGAGGACAGAAGGATAGGCTTCCTTTTATATAGGATTTTTACTGAATTCCATTAAACTTTAAGTTTATATGGATGCATGGAGGGTATTTGCTGCCTTGGTGGTGTGTAGAGAGTGTGTGTGTGTGTGTGTGTGTTTGGGGAGGGGGGGTTCCTGTTATGTTCGTCTGACTCCTGTTTTTTTGTCTATATGTGTGTGTGTGGAGTGTATCTTGGGGGGGGGGCGGGGTGTTTTCACGGTCAGAGACTTGACTGTGCCAGTGACACTTATTTGATCGCCCTGAAGTCGCTAAGCACTCGCTATGACTGGCAGAGGGCGGGGCTGGAGTAGGATAGGGTGGGGTGGGTGGGCGGGGCATAGGTAGGATGGGCTAGATTATTCATCGTGGACGATGAGCGGGGCCAGAAGAGGGATGGGGAAAGGTGAGAATAGGTAAAGAGGGCTGTAGGAACGTATTAGAGGGGAGGTACAGGCATGTGGGGGGGAACCCTAGGGTGGACATTAGCTTCAGGGTGGGAGAAGGGGATCATGGGTAGGAATGCTTTTGAGCTTTAGTATTATTTCACTTGTAAGACGCCTCGCGGCGTGTCGATCTGCAGTGCCCCTCCCGAAGCTGCTCTCCAGCGGTTTCCTATGTCCGACATGACAGCAGGAGGGAGGGGCCTCATAATGGGTGGAGCTACAACAAGCTGCCAAATCACTGGCACCTTTGAGCCAACCGGAAGGGTTTTCTGTCGTCGGCGAAACACATCTTGTTTGGTTCATCTCAGTCAGTATGGCGTGGCTCCACCCACTATGGGTTTCGGGAAGCCTTGAGCTCCTGTCGATGGTATCTGCTTCTAGAGAGGAGAGAATAACTAACACTCCAAACACTTGTGTTAACTAATTTATATAGTGTCGTAGAGGGGTACTTATTTATTTTGAGGACCTATATTTACAGCTCTTAAACGTAGATGGTCTCCATTTCATTTGTAAGTGTTTAGAGAGTAGCAAGGTCTGTGTTGGTCTGATCACGGTTGTGTCTCCGTTGTGTTCCTTTGTGTGCTCCTGCTAGGCCAAGTGTTGTGCGACAAACACTCCTTCGCCTTGACGTTTTTTGTCGTCTCCTTCGATGGCTTTAGTTGTCGTGCAAGGGTCACCGCACCCGATTGGCCACAATTCCAGGGGCGGAGCCAAAAGCCTTCGATCGTGGCAGGTCGGGGCGCGCTGTTCTGTCCCCTCCCGCCCATTCTCACCTGCTGGCCACGCCCACCTGTCTCCTGGTTACCGTCTGTAATGTAATGCTGTCCAGGTAAGGACGGGGGAGGGGAGAGAGGGTTGTGTTGGAGCTTTTGGCTGGGCACCAATCGAAAGCTATAGTCTCCCATCAGTAGTGTGGATTGGGTTACCTGTGGGCATTCTTGCCCTAGAAAACCAGTGAAAAGCACCCTACCAGGTTGCAGGATCCAGGCTTCTGGCTCGTGTTTCCTGGCGAGATTAGCTGGCCGGACGAAGTGTTCAGCCATGTTTCTGCCAACTTTGCGATGGCGGTGCACTTACTCTTTCCGTTAAGCGAAAAACTATCCGTATGAGCTCCACCACTTCCTCTTTTCACTCCCCCTCTGGAGCACACACACGCACACACACACCTGCATTCACACACATACACACACACGCACACACACACCTGCATTCACACACATACACACACACGCACACACACACCTGCATTCACACACATACACACACACGCACACACACACCTGCATTCACACACATGACACAACACACACTGCATACACATACACAACCACAACACATCATCACACACAGTCACACACACCACACAAACGCATACACAAACAACACACACACGCTGCACAAACACATCACAAAACGCACAACGCACAATCCACACATAAAACACATACACAAACACACACGTGTACACACACATGCGCAGGCATGCACACACACACACACACACACAAGCTTCTGGTCTACATCACTGACAAACAGCCAACACCGCACGCACCTGTCGGTCGGTTGGGCTGAAACACCATCTTTGTCCACGTGTACACACAGCCCAACGCAGACACACACAGCTGAGCAGGCTGCAGGGCGTGGCTTCAGGTGCGGTCACGCTCGCGTGTCTGCTTGTGTTCCCTGTAATTCACTCTTCTTCTCCTGTTTCGTTTTTTGGAGGACTTGGGAGGGGTAGGCCTTCTTTTTGTTTGAATTTATACATATTTTCGTTTGAAACTATTCTAGTTGTTGTCTTCTGCTTGTTGTCTTTTTTTTTTGAAAATAAAATAATAAAGAGGCAGAACTTACTTTGTGGTTTCTGAGTGTGTTTGTGTGTAGTAGGACTTTAGACTTTAGATTTAAGAGGCTTTATTTTCCACAACAGGACATTTGTACAATATATTATTTAAAGGATCACACATAGAGTATATTGATCAATAGTAATATTTCCTTTATTTCATGTCAAGTTATATCTCTTGGTCAGTATTTGTTGTAAAAGTCCACCTCTACAATATTTCACTTACTCTAGCAAATATCTATGCCCCAAATTGTGATGATGTAAAAAATTTTCTTTGCCTCAATTTGGCTGATTCTTGGACTCGACTCAACCCACAATTGGACAGGTCATCAACCAATCCTCAAACTCAAGCTAGATCATCTAAATTAATACAGTCTTTCTCAAACACCGGTCAGACAGTAGACCCCTGGAGATGTCCGTTTCCAAATTCATGTAGGTGCTCTTTCTTTTTGCCAGCACATCGATTTGTAAACTTGTATTAACTATTTTTAATTGGCTGCAAATGTCTTCCAAGTGTAAAACAGCGTGACTATGAAGCCACGGTTCTCTCTGACCATCTCCCCACGTTCTACAATGATCTGTTCCCAAAAAAAACCCCCCAAAAAAACATATACCCCGAACGTGGAATTTCAAAAATGTAACACTAGCTTGATAAGAAATTTGTTGACTTCATCACAACCAAGATGGATGCCTTCTTAACAACAAATGATAATGGCGAGGTAGCAAAAGACACTGTTTCTTACTGCTTTACTGGCTTACCTGCGCAGTAAGATTATATACCACATCGTCCAATGAAACACCAACTCAGTGCCTCTCCATGATCATAGAAAGAAACTCAACACTTGGTTAATCCCCCACCTTTCTCTTCAGACACAGTTCAGTTTGCTCTCTTCCACGGAGACGTTAAATTTACTTCTAAAAGCCTGTCACGGGTCTTCTGAGCAAGGCGTTAAGATTGGGAGATTACTGGCCTTACAAATAAGGCTGTTGGTGACAGAAGAAAATTATAACCAAGATTTGCAGTAGCTCCGGGAATAACACGGATCAACAAGGGATTAACAAAGAATGTTATGATATTTTATTCACGCTTTTACTCTTCTGACTCAGTAAATAACCCTGAGCAGCTAGATGGCTTTCTGGATCATCTAACCTCCCTCTCAATTGACACTGCAATGCAAATCTGCATTCATATGAAACAAAAAAGGTCTTATGATTACAAAAGATTTTTGTTGTATAGGCCAAGAGGAGTGGGGCTATGGGGATGCCAAATTTTAAACTCTATTATTGGGCCTGTCATATATGTGCAACAATGTAATTTTGGGTACAACCTTGGGTGCTAGAGATGAAGAGCTGTCATGGGCTACCCTCCTCACCCACAGCGCTGGTGTCCTCCCCTCTCCCCCTGACACAAGCGTGCTTTAAAGAACGACCCCATTGTGCCCCAACACACCGAAATACTGATAAAAATGAAAAAAGCATTTTGGATGGCAGGGATGCTCTGTCCTTCTCTCCCCGTTAGCTGCTAGCCCTTCCTTCCCGGCCCTCACCGTCTGACACAGTGTTTAATTTGCGGAAGAACAAAAACGTTGTTCCACGAGGCGGGGCGACGCCGGGAGTTCCGCGCCCCTCACGGTGACCGAGGCGAGGGCCCCAGCCCGGCGGTCGTCAGGCTCCCTTGGGTCGGACCTATTTGGAATCGGTCGTGTTTCAGACCTCCTTCCGCGGCGCGGCGAAGGCACGGGAATGTTTGTGAAGGGAGGGGTGGAAAAGCTGCCGGCGTACCGGCTCACAAGCTCACCACAGGCACCCTCACCACAGGTACCCTCACCACAGGCACCGTCCCTTTGACGCGGTCAGGTCCCGGGGTTTCGGACGGGCTCGCCTTCCCTCCACGCTCTCCTCACCTCGTCCTCTGAGACCGTAACGCGCTGGTCTCCTCCCCCCCCCCGCCCGCTTGCCGAAACGGACTCCTCAGCCCCGCGTTCTCTGAGGAGGGGTCTCTGTCCTCAAACCGGCGGGGGAAGGAGTTAATGCTGTTGACAACAAAGGACGTCTCTCGTCATCGTGCTTCACTTCCAGCTCAAGGCTTAGCCGCGGCCTTACCGACTTAGCCTTAAGCCTTAGCCGCGGTTCCACCATGTGAAATAGACTTGATGTTCACGGCTATGGGCGGCTGCCACTTTCTGAGAAAACTGTATTTTATCAGACAGCTCTGTGTTTGTTTGTTTTTTTTTTCCAGTGACCTTCGGTATGCATTTATCGTACGCCGCTTTGGATGAAAGCATCTGCCAGATGAAATGTAACAGGAAATGTAATCTCTGTTTCCCCCCCTCTGTGTATCTTTCTTCGTGGAGGCCTGTCCAGTGAGGACCGAGGGGTATCGCCTTAGGTCTCCTGTGCCAAAACATAGCCCCCAACTTAATTCCTCGTTGCCTGTGTTATCTGCTACCAGGGGCACCACCAGGAATTTTTGGGCCCCATGAAACGATCGCACATTGGGCCCCACCGCCCTGACCCCCATCAGTCAGGGCCCTTGGAATCATTCTAAACCCACCCCTCTTTTAACTGAAGAGTCGCTATAGACCAAATACAGGGGTCTGCTGTAGACCTAAGCGATAGCTTGAATTATGTCTTTAGCCTCGTTTTTTGTCCATTGCAGAGGACGACATGGTGTCGGCGGAGTTGTGTACTTTATTATCAGGAACCGTACGCTTGTGTAGGCATGTGGGTTGATTCAGGTGTAAACCACGTTAGCACAAACACAGGTATCAGATATGGGTCATTTTTTAAAAGTAGATCTAAACAGGTTGTCAGAACAATAGGATATAGGCAAAAAAAATCGGAACTGGGAATCAAGACCTGCAGTGTAAACATAGGCTTAAACTTAAGTCCACATTACTGGCTTTAATGCTCAGTTTTCAGCTTGGCTCCAATCTTTTTGCACTGACTGTTCACATTCATGTTTGTAAGTGACCCATATCCAATGTAAGTGTGAACAGACCTCTGCCCTGAAAGAGCCTGCATGTGTGCATTAACAACAAAAAATATCAGATAGTTCTCGTAGGGGTAGTGTGGCCACAGATTGGATATGTATCTGATCTAGAACCGCATATGGAAGTGGTCCAAATACGAACAGATCACACACAGCCCAGAAACAATCTGATTAGGGGCCACTTCTGCCTTAGGGCAGTGTCTCTCAACCCTGGTCCTCGGGATCCACTGCCCTGCGTGTTTTAGATGTCTCCCTGCTCCAGCACACCTGATTCAAATGAATGGGTTGTCATCATGCTCTGCAGAAGCCTGATAATGACCCATTCATTTGAATGAGGTGTGTTGGAGCAGAGAGACATCTAAAACAAGCAGGGCAGTGGGTCCCCAGGACCAGGGTTGAGAAACACTGCCTTAGAGTCAGACCGCTTGTTCTGAAGTCCAGAGAAAAAGATGGACAGAGTGAGAGTTAGTGGCAATCACTGACTTTAAGATGGCACTTCATTTTGCAAAGTGTCATAGGGGGCAAATACATACAAGGGAAAGCCTCACAAGGCCTTCTGTCCAATCAAAAGAGGGTTTCATAACAAATCAAATTCAAATTTATTTATATAGGGCATTTCACAAACGACTGTCACAATACGCTTCACAGACAACAGCGAAGGAGACGACAGTGGCATGGAAAAACTCCCCGTTTAAGAATAAACATTCCCGTTAGAATCAAAAACATTTGTCATCTGGCTTGTTGTGCTGCATGGACTATGGAGTCCATTCAAGCTACAAGTCAATACCACATGGGAGAAACATCTCGCTGATATCCTGCATGAACAATTCTGTAAAAACAAGCATCTAAAGTTCTAAACCTTTCTGTTTTTCTTATCTACGCAGCTTTTATGATTGCTGGTCATAAAATATTTCAGCCTGCTGCTATTTCACAAGGAATTCAACAGTTGTCGTTTCAATCTGAAAATTTTGTGCTTTTAGATTGTAAGCATTTTTTAAAATCTGATTTTGTTTTTAATTGTTCTTGGAAACAGCCCTAGACCAAGGGGTGTCCAGATACTTTTGGTCTAGTGTATTTACGACATTTGTATATTCCATTTCCGTAAGCGACTGTCCAAGAGGAAGGGACCGTCTGTCACACACGAACGCAGGGTGTAACAGCTGTGTGCTTTTCCAGCTGCGGTGGAGAATTGACTCGCTATATAAATATAATGTCCGGGCGCAGCAGACGTCAAAGCTATACAGAACGATGAGTGCGTCAAATATTTACTTTCCGCTGAATTGTCTTAGGTGTTTGGGAAGGACGCGGGCCTACCTTAATCGCGGAGGGTTTAATTTTGCGCAACGCGCGTGGTTAAACAGAACAGTTCCTCTCGGCACCTGCGCAGGTAGTGTTTAAGGGATCTGCGGGGCTTTGTTGTGGATGAAAGAAGGCAGGTAAAGGCGACTCCACCTGGATCTTCCCACAGAGCTGGGATTTGCTGTCTCGCGGTAAAATTTGCTTTGAGCGAAAGAACAAATTTGACTATGATCTTAGAACTAAGTAGGTTCATCGCCACGGAAACAATATACTTGACTCAACATGCACGTTGATGGTGGCGTTATCACTCCTAGCAAGACTGCTCTTTTGAAGGAAAAGGCTACTCGAGCGAATACCAACTCTTCCAAGTAATGGAAGTATCCGAACAAACATGCTCTCCTAAAACAAAGATTAAAATTTTCATCCCTCAGAAAACGCATGTCATTTGAAAGTAGGTTGGCTATTGTAAATCTCACAAGACGCATATTGTTTTAAATCGGCCTATTTATATGCGCATTTTAAGCACAAATAGTAAGTTGAAAAAAGGCAGACTTTATGCATGGGGATGAAACAGTTCATTTCAAAATATTTGATGGTTGAGGGGAAAAGTTAGCAGGGACAAGTTTAAACCTCTTGAATTCAGGTTATAAATGAAGCAATTGCTTAATTACCAATGAACTTATATTGTCTTTACAGTAAGTAATGTTAAATGAATTTTATTCTATGACACATAATTTTCTGTCCTTATCGTGTTTCAGTTTGAAACATATAATCTCCTGAGACCTGGCAGAAAAAGTATACATATTCAGATTATTGTTTGGCAGAATACAATAGCCTTGGATGACAAAAAAACATGTTGCAGAGAGAATGTTTTGAAAGATATTATTTATTTAATGTTTATTGAATGTCCCTTGTATTGTAGTTCTTGAGGTTCAGACATTAGACTCATATCCCCTATAGGGAATAAAAGCCAATTGCTGGGTCATAGGAGGACAAGAAATATGATTATTATCCATATATCTTTATTTGTAGTTATGTACCTGTAGCCTGTGCATGAAGGTAAACTAGTAGTTTGATTACATTTAGCAGCATGTTGCTGGTAGTTCAACTGCATGCAAATTTGTGTAGTGGTTGTAGTAATTTTCTTTTTAGTCATTTTGAGGTGTAGTTAACTACAAGAACTACCCATTTCTTTTGGCCATATGGTATTTTTTTTTGAACCCCTTTGACCAAATACCACCTCCCCTCGCTTTTCCCCCCCTAATCCTGACTAGTCAGAAGCACTCTACTGCACTATAGTTGCCAACAGTCAACTGCCACAGATTGCTGGTTGTCCCCACTGAGCTGTATAGTAATAGCATTGCGGACACACGCTTCATGTCTGGGGAACATGATAATTATTATTATTATTATTTTTACAAAACAGTTTGAACTACATTTTTAAGTAATTGTAGCTACATTTCTCTTTAGGGCAAGCCTTGCTGTCATTAAACTACACTACAGTGTGAAACGCTTGGTAGATATTTACAACTTAAAAAAAAAAAACTATGCCTTCAGCGTATTTTCCTCAACACCACATACACGCATATGCATATGTATATGCACACGCACAACACACACACACACACACAATGAGTCACAACCTGAAGTTTGCCAGGTGTAACCAGTAAAATGGGTTGGTGAGTCATGGAGGCAAAACACATTGGCTACACACACCCTTTCATTGAGAAGCTGAAGATTTTTTTTCGGTTTAAATTCTCTTGCCAAAACAGCATTCACACAGCTTGTTTCCTCAAGATATGGGAACAAGCAGACCTGGAGGGGGGTGGGAGGGTGGGGTGTGGGGGGGTCTGGTGACTGGGCAGGAGCTTGTGACTAAACCGTGTGACTGCTGCTGCTCATTGGGGGGTGTGGGGGGGGGGGTATTATTACACACACACTCTCACTCCCACACACGCTCTCATTCACACACGCGCACATGCACACGCACACACACACGCACACACGCATTCTCCCTTTCTGTCTCACTCACATGCACATACATTCTCTCTCTATCTCGCTCTCTCTCTCTCACACACACACACTCTCTCTCACACACAGACACACGCACGCACACTCGCTTGCATGCACTTTATCCAAAGTGACTTTCAACAGTAACATTTTTACATGTGATCCTTTTATACAACAGAATAACTCACGGAAACACTTCTGGTCCGAATGTACTTGCTCCAGGCTACAAAGGCAGCGCCCCTGTGTTCACTTACAAGCCAAGTTCCAAATCACTTTTATTGTACTCTATTGTATGAATTACACCGCACACACGCACACACACGCACACACACGCACACACACGCACACACGCACACACGCACACACGCACACACACTCACACACACACACACACACACACACCCGCGCTCCACAATGTAGCCTTCAGAGGGAAAGGTTAGTCCTCAGGAGGGAGGCTGGTGGGTTGGGGGTCGGAGACCTTGGGGCGTCATGTGGTGCAGGGCAGTGAGGGGCCGGGGGGTGTGGGTGGGGAGACTGAATTGAAACAATTCAATATCTTGAAGATGAAGGGTATGACGTCCCCACCGAGATAAATATCCCCCCAGCCACGAATGCCTTCTGTCTCAGCAGTGAGACGAGACTTCCAAGAAAAACTTTAAGTTGCATTCATTCTTAAAGCAGTGTAAGGAATTTCAGAAACGGTGGCCAGTTCACAGAATCCCAGTTCTCAGTTCTAAGCCTTCTTGGACTGCGTTCAGACGAGCAGTCAACATTTCTTCTCTCCGTGCTGTAACTCGGGGCTCAGCGCTGCCACCGTGTGTCCGGACATGGTATTACACACTCAGGTTCTTGCCGGAGCACCTTCACCACATACACCCGTTTATAAATTTATGTTCCCTAAGTATAAGACGCTATTAATTGCTCTTAATTAGACATTTCAGATTTGATGCCTAATGAAGCATGATTTACCCTCTTGAGGCCATATTATGTGCTAAATGCATATTAAAGAAACAAAAGACGATTAACCCATATTCATTTCAAAATTTTCTTATCCAAATAGATCAGTTCTAAAACAACTTATCCTTTCATTTTCAATGACGGACTATATTTTTTGACAACCTTTAGGTTTTATTCAAACTGATTCATTGACAACCAGACAGGTTCAATTAGCAAGTCTCTATATGTTGAATATGCAGGTGCCTTTTCACTGAAACTAAGTCATAGGTAAAAAAGTTTCTAATATTAATTGATTGAGAAACCATCTGGATTGACAAAAAAATAAATAAAATAAACATGGCATAGTCTAAACGATTGGCTCCAACAACCTTATCAACAAGTTAAAAGTTCAAGCAGCATGCTACACTATAGCAATTTTCAATTAATTCGGAAGGTGTCTGAAGTTTAATGCGAGAGTTAATGCAAGTAATTCTGTAGAACAAACAGACCTGCTTGTTTTTGGACACATGTAGCATATGAGAACTGAAGCCGTGAGCATAACTGCGTACGCTTACCACGTTCTCCTTGGTTTTCCCTTGCTCTGTTATTGCTCAAACAGCGCTTTTTTAAACCAAATGCATTCACTGCTAACCCAGTGCGCTAGTAGGCTAAACATGGGCATAAATTTGCTGCATCCTGTTATTGGTTAGATGTTAGTAATGTATCACTGATTGGTCGGGAAGCATCAGAACAGATAATAAACACAGTGAATCCGATAACGGATGGACCGGTGGAGTTTAATTACTGATTGGCAGGATGAGCTGTGTTGCATGTGTTTTGCAAAGATTCACTGACATTTAAATGGCCAGAAGGGCTCATCCAATTCACTGAACTCTATGGTCATTGCTCGCACGTACCATAAAGGTCATCGTGACCGTATGAGGCAACACGAGGCATGGACAACAGGGAAGTCATCTGAACTTCTGATTGGTGCATAGAGGCTCTTATACAGATTTTCGTGGTTAAAATTTTTTAAGGAAAGGTCCTTACCCTCAGAAATTCAGAAATATGTGTGGATGAGTGTATGAATGAATGAATGTATCATTGCATGTATATAGCACTTTTGTGTACTTCACAGTGATGAGTGGGAACCTCACCTCACCCTCCACCAATGAATGAGTGGAAGCAACAGAAATGTGCCAGTGTGTGTGTGTTTGTGTGTGCATACATGTGTGTGTGTGTGTGTGTGTGTGGCAAAGTGTCTGTATCGCTGTCTTTGTTTTTTTCATCACACACCAGCAGTCATCAGGGATATATTGTCAGGAGAAAGGTCTAGTTTCGAGAGCACACACAGTAGAGAGCACTGAGCATGCTCACTAACACACATAGATGTAGTAGGCCTAGCCGCGGAGGAACAACATGGGCTGAACAGGGGCGTTTAATTTCAGGGTATTTACAGAGTAGCTGTGAGGCCTATAGATAGAGCCTGACTCTGTGGTGTCTGTGACCGTAAGAGAGGTTTCTATGCAAACCAATGGATTTCTCATTAATTCCCAAAGGTGCTAAATTCAACAGTGGGAAAAGGAATATGGTGCCTCAGTGTGGGAGAGGGAGGGGGGGGGTGGGACATGGGGGGCGCTGCCTCCATTGCTGCTGCCTCTTTAGTGACCCTGACCTGGTCCATCAGGACAGGAAACCGTGATCTCTTTGGGACAAACCCTCACTTTACGCAGCACGAGACCTCACAGGCACAGAGATGGGTAAAATGGAGATGAGATTCTCCTGGATGACAGTGACAGAGGGGCCGAGATCATAATGGCTGTTGCCTGGACGATGTCCACGCTGGGGGGCCAGAGCTCCAGGTCAGATTTGAGAAGGAGGCCCTGCTCACACAGGAGGGGTGTTCACACACACATACACACACACACACAACCCCTTTTGGCTGCGATTTAAAGGGTACATCTCCGTAGTTTCCTCTTGTCCCTCACAGTTGGCCCCACAGCCATCCCCATCCCACCAGCAAGCCCCAGTTAAAAACATATCAGTGAATTACCATGGAAACACAATATTACACCAGTCCTTCCCTCTAAGCACATTTATATTGAGCCGTTTCCATGTGAGCCAACACATGACCTGCGTCGCTTTGCCCCTGGAGGGTATATATAGTATCTATACTGCTATATATTGTCTTTTTATGTACTAAAATATGCTCTTGCATTTTAGAGTTTTAAAGAAATTATTATTGATGTGTTTATTTATTTATTTTATTTTTTTTTTTACAGTTGCTAAAAGTTTTTAAATCACTGGCACAATTCCAAAAACTCAATTATAAATAGCAAAAATAGTACCTCAAGTAGCAAGGCTCTATTAGACCTGAAATACTTCCTGTAATTATTAAACATAGATACATTTTACATTCTGTTCAGTAAATTAATTTGGCGAAAAGACACAGGTGTCCCACTACCAAAACTCATAAAACTTGAATGACAGACTTATGTAGTTAGTGCAATAACCCACAGAGAACATTAGCCATGACCCAGGCCACTAGAGTGCATCAAGTCCATCATTCAAATTTAGCCACGACTTCCTCCATTTAAATGAACAGCCAGTCACCATGAGGGACTCATTACGCTGGTGTGTTCGAGGCAGTTATGGGGTTATGGGCGTTGACATGGGTGTAGATGTTAGATATGGAGATATGGGGGTAAGGGGCAAATATGAAAGTATTAGCAGTATGGAAGCAGGCATAGGGGGGTATGGGGCAGTTATAGGTGTATGGGCAAAGATATGAGGTAAGGGGGAAAATGGGGGGGGGGGGGGTATGGGGCAAATAAGGGAGTAAAAAGGCAGGTTTGGGGGTATGGGGGTAGACATGGTGGTAGGTGTCATGCCCTTCTTGCATGGCCAAGGTTGCTGCACAACTCATTCGCGAACATCAAAAGGTGTCACGGCGTCATTTGTAATGACGGCAGATATACATAGTATTTTTATAAATTCAAATAACAAAACGGCCGATCAAACCTGGCCTTTACCGACCTTTTTGGAAACAAAATGCAATTCTTCCTGGCCACGAGATGGCGTAATTTTACCTTATTTATCCACGGTTGTAGTTTCTGACAGAATGCTGTTGCCGGAAGTGCTGTGTGGATCATCGTAGCAATAACCAAATATTATAATTGGAGGATTATATGTGCAAGATTATATTTAGCCTATTTGCGCTCAGTACAACAAAATAATTATTTTAATTAATTGAAAGCGTAAATTGTAACGTTAATTGTGAAATTTCTGGCTCACGCGCGTACCGGAAGTCACTGTCTTATAATTGCCCCACACTTTTATCGTAAACGATTTAATTGCGTGAAGAACCAAAGAATTATTTAAAAGGTGTGTATTTGAACCTCCGCGTTAATTAACATGAAGTATCCTGTTTGAGCCCCTCTATTACAGTTTATATAGTTGTTGTACTTCTCAGTTATCCCATCCGAAGTGGGAAAAAACTAGCATTTTCCTTTTCTGAAGAATAAGGGAAATACACCCTTATGAATCGTTAATGTACATAGGAAATACACCTGTGTACTGTCTATCAAATGAATGCACCAAGTACCAAGTGAGTTCACCTTTCAGACATTTTTTAAATCATATTGTAATGAACTCTTGTGTAAGAATGCTCTAGCCACACCTCTGTCGGCATCTTCTGGAGATCATATACGTTGTTGGAAATTTGCTTTGTATTGTTTTTTCTGTCAGAATATGCTTCAGCAATAAACAGTTGTATGGGTTACTTATGCAACTGAAACATTTGAAATTCCAAGTGAATATTCCACTATGTACTTCACTCTTACCTTAAGATACTGCCACATGTGTGTAGTACGTGTTGTGTCAGGTGTTGTGTAAGGCTTGTGTTTTAAGTAGCTGAGGTGTATGTATTACCTGAAAAGTGCTTGTGTGTATGTTGTGTGTTTGTGGACTACAGCAGTGGTGCATTGGAAGTTCCGTTTTGGCAGCCAACCCAGTCACATGTAGTTCACTGTTTTTGGCCACCAGAGGGCATGATTTCCCTGAATGTACCTGAGATTGGATCGAGAACCCCAGAGGGAGTTATGTTGTGTTTTTGTGTTATGTACACATACAGAAGGTGTGTGTGTGTGTGTGTGTGATTTAATGAACCATGTATATCTATATGTGTATGTACAGTACTGTGAAAACATTACCGATTTCCTCAAATGATGCACATTTGTCACACTGAATGGTTTCAGATCTTTTGTCAAAATGTAATATTAGACATAGAGAACCTGAGTACACACAAAATGCATTTTAAAAATTATTATTTCATTTATTTTATAAAAAAAAGTTATCAAACATATTACCCATGTGAAAAAGTAATTGCCTAAACTTAATAACAGCGATAACTGGAACTAAACGCTTCTTATAATTTGATAACAGTCTTTCACGTCACTGTGGAGGAATTTTAGCCCACTCTTCTTTGCAGAGCTGATTTAATTCAGACAACTTGTTAGGTTTTCAAGTATGAACTGCTTGTTTCAGGTCCTGCCACAGCATCTATTGGGCTTGAGTCAGGACTTTGACTAGGCCTCTTCAAAACTTTAATTTTGTTTATTTTTGGGCCATTCAAATACAGACTTGCTTTTGTGTTTTTTGGATCATTGTCTTGCTGCATAACCCAGTTACTCTTCAGCTTCAGCTCACAGACAGATAACTGGGAATTCTCCTTAAGAATTCTCTGGTACAGAGCAGAATTCATGGTTTCATCAATAATGGCAAGTCATCCATGTCGTGAAGCAGCAAAGCATCCCCACACCATCACACTGCCACCACCATGTTTGACTGTTGGTATGATGTTCTTACTGTGAAATGCTGTATTTGCTTTATGCCAGACATAATGTTACACATGTCATCCAGAAAGTTCCGCTTTTGACTCTTTTGTCCATACAAAAGCATCCCAAAAGGCTTGGGGATCATCCAGGTAATTTTTTGAAAATATGAGACCAGCATTGACGTTTCTCTTGGTTACTACTGGTTTCCGCCTTGCTACCATCCCATGAATCCCATTTTTATCCAGTTTCTTTCCTATTGGGAAGTCATGCAGACTGACCTTAACTGGGGCTAGGGAAGCCTGCAGTTCTTTGGATCTTCTTCTGGGATCATTTTTGACTTTGTGGATGAGGTGCCAGTGCGCACTTATAGAAATTTTGGCAGGCCAGCCACTCTTGGGAAGACTCACCACTGTGGGAAGTGTTCTCCGTTTGGAGATAATGGCTCTCTCACTGTCATTTGGTGGAGTCGCAGACCCTTTCCACACTGATATATTTCAGCAAGTTTTGTTCTCATCACTTCTGGAATTTACTTTAGTCGTGCCATAGTGTGCTTGTGGAAACTTTGTGGTGACTGCCTCACTCTGATGCTAAGGATCAATATGAGTGAGGTTTAGATTCAACAGGGCTGGTTACAATCAATCCTGGCTGTGTTCAATTAGTTGATTATAATTATCAGTTAAATGTGGTTAATACCTTGATTAAGTAACTCAGTTGCTTTTTCACATGGGTGATATGGGTGTTTTCAAATATTTTTTTAAATATATCAAATAACTTAAATATGTGTTTTGTGTTTTACTAAGGTTCTCTTTGACTAATATTACATTTTGTCTAAAGATCTGAAACCATTCAGTGTGACAGATATGCAGTAATAGAGGAAACCAGAAGGGGGGCAAATACTTTTTAATGGCACCGTTTATGGTACTGTTATGGTACTGTGTTTGCACCCTGGTCTGTTTATTACTGCAATGTGTCTGTAACTGTATGTGTGTGTCCGAAATATTCTACTGCATTTTGTATGTGTGTGTGTGTGTGTGTGATTTAATGAAGTGTGTGAATCTACAGAATATATATGTTATGTATATATTTTGTTGTGCCATTGTGTTTGCACCATGGTCTGTGTATTACTGCAGTGTGTGTCTAAATCTGTCTGTGTCTGACATGTGCTACCGCGTTGTGTACGTGTGTGTGATTGAGTGAGTGACTGTGAGAGAGAGTGAATCAAAAAGAGAGACAGTGAGAGAGAGGGAGAAAGAAAAAGAGAGAGTGAGAGAGAGAGAGAGCACGGTTGTAAATTTCCCTCCAAATTGACTGCCGTGGCGACCCAGACACCGAGGAGACTGGGTTGTTGCCAGGCAACCACAGGTCTGGGCAGAAGAGGTGGACAGAGAGAGAATGGGGGGGGGGAGGGATGATATAGGGGGAGTGACGGACATTTAAATACCAAGATCCGGCCCATCTGGGACACACAGCTCATTTTCACCATTTTCATCTCATACTTCTGTATGATCATAATCCCTGTCACCAGTGTGTGAGAATCTAGGGATGTTTTAGTTCCGTGCCGCACAACTCAATATGCTGTCCACAGTATCTGTGTGTATAATGTGAGTGTGTGTATGTGTGTTTGTGTGCATTCATATACATGTGCTTGAGTGTGTGTGTGTGTGTGTGTGTGTGTATGTATGAACCAGTGTGTTCTGTGTTTACACTTTCAATTTTTGTATGCCAATGTGCCTCCAATGTGGATCCCAGAAGATAGCAGTGAAAAGTGGGAACTGAGAACTGAATTTTGGGTAGAACTGTGGTATTTTTTGAACACACTGTTCAGTGGGATTAGTTGGTGATCAGTGAGAGAATGCATTTTTCATTCACTTGAGAAGTTCTGACATGTATTTTTTACTCTGTGAAAAGGGAAGTGAAATGAATTAACCTCACTGCGAACCAGAGTATGGCCGGGAAAAAGTGTTCAGACCGGTCATCCTCGCGTGAGGCCGCTCCCTCTGCAGGCCGCTACAGGTACTGCAAGTACAGCGTGTTACCTTAGCCTTCCGTTTGCCGAATCTGCCTGCGCGAGCGTATCTCTTTCTCCCTCACCACCCCGCCAGCGAACCACAAAGAGAGAGTGAGAGGGATTAAGAGAGAGGGAGCACGCGGTAGCCGAGAGGGAGAGAGGAAAGGAGGAGAGGAGAGAGGCGACGGAGTAAAGTAAGACGGGGATCAAAAGCCGCCGGTCCGACCAGATTAAATCCGTGTCCCAGATTGACCTAATTTCTGCCCCAGGAGGCTGCTGCTGTGGAACGGGGACAGGAGGAGGAGATGAAAGGGTGGCGGAAAGGGGGAATGAATAATAGATGCTGGAAGATGGATGAGGTCACGGTGACGCCGCCCACATCCTTCTCTTTCTCCTCTCGTTTAAAAAAAAACATTTTTTAATCCAGACTTTTAAAAAATCTCTTTCATAAAAAGACAAATTATAAATAACTCTACTGACCCTTTTTAGGGCGCAGGCTGACGTCTGAGGCGCGCGTGCCAAAAACGTCAAAGAGGTGTCTGTGTGTGCGTGTGTGTGTGTGTATTTATGTGTGAGCATATGTGTGTGTGTTTGTGTGTGGAGAGACAGTGTGCATGTGTGGATGTGTGTGTGTGCGTTTTTGTGCGTGAGACTGTATGTGTGTGAGCGAGGAAGAGAGATCGTGTATGTGTGTGCCTGTGTGAAAGAGAGCGTTTGTGCGTGAGAGCGATTGAGTGTGTGTGTGTGAGAGAGCGTGAAAGTGTGTGTGTGTGTGTGTTTTGAGTCAGGGAAGGTGAGGAGGGCCATGTCTGTGAGCATATGTCTGCATCTCAAGGTGTGGTAATATCATTATCTCAGTTCTCTCTACTTCCTGCTTACTTGACATAGACATTTGAAGGCTGATTGGTGTCTGTTCCTCAGATGATTTTCCTGGAGTCAGGCACCTCTGATATGATAGTAATCTGCAGATGTGTGTGTTCCAGCAGCCTGTCTGTGTAAGAGTCTGTCTCATGCAGTGGTTCGGCTGGCGTGGTCAGTCTGGGTCCTCATTTGCGGTACAATCTCTGCAGAAAAATCCTCTCGCAGTCAAACTGCCATTTCTTTGCCGTTATTGTTCCATCGCCTGATTCTTTGAATTCTTTGCAATCACGGTCAGTGGCACAGAGTCAAATCAGAGTGACCGTCACTGTTGCAGTCGGTTGCACAGTCACGGTCTCTGAGCCAGAACAGTCACAGTCTCGGAGTCACGGTCGTGGACAGAGACCACCACAAACACCAGAGAAGCAAATAATTATGTGAAAAAAGCATCTCCCCGAAGCCATGCTTTCTGAAGGCCCACACTTGAATGTAATACACTTAGACTATTTTTCCTCGACACGCGCATTTTTACAGTATTTTATAGAGAAGTGACAGGGCCGTCGGCGTGCAGTGTATGAGAACAGAGCGAACAGCGACTGTGACCGAACACAGACCGCTAGCGAAGGAGTCAGGGCAGAGTCACAGGCGAGTCAAAGCGCAGTGGGGTGAAGCCGGGTGAGTGCGTCCGTCTCTGCCTTCCCGTGGGATTTAGAGAAATATCCCATAATCCTCTTTGCTCGCCGGGATCAGTCTAAACTCCCGTCCGACAATGATTTCATTACTGTAATCTCGGTGGTGAAATTGGCTTAGGGTCCCCCTCTAATAGCAAGGAGACTGGGATGCGTAGTGAAGGAGTGACGGAGTCACTGATCTGGGATCAGTTTGCGGTCTGTGCAGTAAGGGTTTTAAGGTTCTGAATGTCCCTGGAGACTGATCTAGGATCAGAGGTATGTGCAGACTGTTCTGCCCCTGTGTTGTGTTGTGGTGTGAGGTAGTAGTATGTTGTGGTGTATTTTGGGTGGGCTGTGGTAGGTTGTATTGTGGCCATCATGTAGTAGGAAGTGTGAAGTGGGATTGTTATATATTAATGTTTTATGCTTTTTGACAGGCATACCGTGGTCAGAAACATGCAGTGGGGGAAAAAAACTGCATTTTGGAATGTACCATTCAAAATTTTGTGAGGGGGGCTTGGCCGTTCGTGAAACAGCTGTGACCAGCAGGAGGGAGAGACAGGTGAGGAGGATTTGCCCTGAGAGAGAGGGAGACTTTGCTGCCATTTTATTAGAACATTATAGTCAATTCGATTAGAATAAAGATAAAAATAAAAATAAAAGAGAGAGCGAGAGAAACGCTGGTGTGCCCCTTTCGTTTAAAATGTGGAGATGTTGTTAATCGGGTGTGACATTGTTAATGTAGGTGTGAATTTAGTTTTTCTGGAGCTAAGAGCTGAATATGGAAGCTCTCGTGTTTTTCTCCTCCCTCTTTCATTCTCTCCTGCCAGCTCTCTTTCGCTTTCTCCCTCTCCCCCTCCTCCATATCCCCCCTGCTTACATAGAGCAGACTCATTGAGCACAGCAGATCCCAGGGGACAAGCCCCGCCCTCGTACATCTGGCCACGCCTCTCATGTGATGGAATAGAATACTGAGTCAAGGTTGCCATGGCAGCAGCCCACCCTCACTGGGAAGATTTAAAGATGCAGTTTTTCTGCTCTCTGTCTCTCTCTCTGTTTTTCTCTCTCTCTCTCATTTTCTAGGTTTGTATTCAACACAGAGCAAATATAGAGTGAAACAGACACTCCAACACTTGAAACTGATTGGATGATGTATGTGAACTTTAACCCTCCCTGTAATGCCTGATGTCACTAGGGGATTTGGGGGAGGGGGAGGGGGTATAGGAAAGAAGCATGTATCTCACAGGGATTCACAGATTTATCGATTTTTAAAAAGATTTCCATCCATAAATCTGTCAGTACCACCCTTGTATGCATCCAAATACAAGGCAGCAAAGGAAAAGACTCCTAAAGTGTGTGGTACAGGACAGACTGAGAGAGAAAGATAGATGGAGAGGACAGACAGAGAGCGAACGACAGGACAGACACAGTAAATTACACGTATAACCTGGAAGAACTACACAACACAGGCTAACTTTCAAACACTTTCATTATTTTCTCCACATAACTGAAAAAACAAACAAATCCCCCAAAAAAAGAACAAAAGTAAAATTTAAAAATTAAAATTAAAGAGAGAGGAAGGAGCAGGGCATGCTGGGGCATGCGATGATGTCACAGGGGGCGGAGGCAGTGGGGCGGGGGGGGGGGGGGGGGAGTTCTCCAGGGGTGAATGGTACAGTATAAAAACTACCAGAGCAGGTAAATCGTAGCATTCATCAGGTTACCATGGTTTCAGTCGGACACTTCTCACTGAGGTGCAGGAACTCAAGTCCGGTAAAAGCGCACGTCGCTCCAGAAACAAAACCTGACCTGTTTACTGGGCTTTCGTTCCTCTACATCACTGGAGAGTTTAGAGTTTTTCTAGACAGAGAGAGAGAAAGAGAGAGCGAGAGAGAGAAGGAGAGAAGTACATACAGCCAGTGGGTGTGACCGATAAGGGGGGGGGGCAACATAGAGGAAATTTGGGGAGTACAGGCCCCTCACACACATGCTATAAAAACGTCTCATCGAGTCATTGTTCATAAGCCAGCTATAAAAAATAAACAAAACACTTTTCTTTTTTTTTCTTCTTCTTCTTCTTCTTCTTCTCTCTTTTTCCCGCTTCGGCTCCGGGTCGCGGCGGCAAAGCCGCCAAAAAACGCTGGCCTCCGCAGCTCGCGCTCCGGCCCGTCCTCTCCCACCGAGGAGTCCGTCGCGGCGAACGCGCGGACGACGTCGGAAAAAAAGGTCGCTTTTTTTTTTCTACTGACACATCGGACCCGGAGAAGCCCGACAACGTTGATGTTAACACCGGGACCAGCCGCGATCCGTTTTTCGCAAACCCTCGCACTGCTTCCAAAACTAGAAGAGATTTGTTTTTTTTAAATATTTTTATCTATACAAAACTAAAACATACGTGAGCATGCAATTTTTGTTTTTACTTTTTAAAAAACAAGGCAGTTGGCGTTTTTTCAGACATCTTGCAAATAGCTAGAAAATTTTTTTTTCCTCAGTAAATAAGTTGTTTTGAAAGCAGCGGTTGAAATGTAACAGTCTCTGAACTCTATGTTGGGCGGGGCCGAGGCCGAGGCCACGCCTCTGGGTGGGCAGGTCGGAGGCCACGCCCCCAAGCCCAGCACCTCTCCGGTGCTTCTGCGGAAACATTTTCTCATAATAATGGCGGCAACTTGAGCTGCAGGGGAGGTGATGGACGTGTGGACTGGGGGCGGAGCTATGGGGGCTGTTATGGATGTGATGGCGGGGTGGGGAGAATCAGCTGTGATTGATGGGGTGGAGCTGGAGGGGTGATGGACATATTGGATTGGAGCGGAGCTATGGGGGCTGTTATGGATGTGACTGGCGGGGGTGGGGACGAATCAAGCTGTGATTGATGGGGGTGGAGCTGGAGGGGAGGTGATGGACATATTGGATTGGAAGGCGGAGCTATGGGGGCTGTTATGGATGTGACTGGCGGGGGCGGGGACGAATCAAGCTGTGATTGACGGGGGGCGGAGCTGGAGGGGTTGTGATGGACATGTTGGAGAACGCTGTTCATGTGTGCGTTTGCATATGTTTGTGAGTGCGGCGTGTGTGTTAAGTGTGTCTGCGTGTGCAGAGTGTCTGTTTATGTGCTTGTGCACGTGTGGGTGCACGTGTGTTTGTGAGTGCGGCCTGTGTGTTCATGAGAGTGTGCGGAGCGTGTGTTTGTGGACATGTGTGGGTGCATGTGTGTTTGTGTGTGTGCTTGCGTGTGTGTGTCTGTGTTCATGCGCATGTGTGTTTTTGTGCATGTAGGTGTGTGAGTGTAGGTGTATGTTTCTGCGTGCTTTTGTGTGTGTGTGTGTGAGTGTGAGTGTCTGTTCTGAGCAAAATGTCTGTTTATGTGCTTATGCACATATGGATGCATGTTTCTATGTGTTTGTTTGTGTGTGTGTGTGTGCATGTGTGTGTGTTCATGTGCATGTGTGCATGTTCATGTGTGTGCGTGTGTGTGTGTGCGCGTGTGTGTAAGTGTTTCCTGGTGCGCGTGATCATTATGGTGAGAAAATATTTCTGGGTTTCCATGCTGACATGAATGCAGTGATGAAGCCCTTTCAGACAGCCTGTCTCTCCTCTGTTGCATACGGTTGAGAGTGAGTAGCCCTGTTTAAGAATCCCTTCTTTTCTCCAGACTCCACCAATCCCACAATCCCCCGGGGCTGTGGAAAGGGGGGAGGGGCCGGTTCCTGGGAGGGCGTGTCCAAGATGGGGAGGGTGGGGATCAGCATCCGCTTGACCATCTGTTCTCCGGAAGGAGTCACAGACGCGTCCTGCTGGGACTCCCCTCCTGGTGACGGCGAGTGGGCGTGGTCTCACCATGGGAACCACTTGACAGGCAGGGGGGGCGGAGCTTCACCCAGGGGCCACAAAACTACACGGTTTTAACAAGCCCGCACCAGATTTTAATCTCTTTTTTTTTTAACTTCCCAAGAAAATATATAAAGTAATAAACCCATCAACATCATCGACAGAGCAAAACAAGGCAAGTGAGCAATAAACAGTAATAAAAAAAAAAAAACAATAATTTGCAATTTATCATAAATATCTTTAGCCAATAAATAAATAAGTTAAATTATAAGTTAAAGTGGTCTTTAAAAGGAATGTGGAAATAAGTGGGTAATGGAGGGAGCTGGGGGGGCTTGGGGGGGGGGGGGAGGTCAGGAGCAGAATGGTGAAAATTGAGCCTTTGCCGCTCTGCTAATTTTGACCTCACACATCTCTTTAATGGAGTTTCTTATTCTGTGTCGACCGTATTATGTCTCTTTGCCAAAACGGGCTGAAGAGGGTTTGGGGAGGCGGGGGGGTGAATAGCCGTGATAGTTTTCATATTAATTCATAACAATAGTATAGATAAATAAGAAGAATTAATAGGCAATACATTGTTTAAATAAAAAAGTGAATAAACAAAATGGCCACTCCAATGTTGAGCAAAATCACCATGACAACCAGAATAGAGCTGGAACCCTGCGTGGGACATGAAGAGAGAGAGAAAGAGAGAGAGGGACAGAGAGAGAGAGAAAGAGAGAGAAAAAGAGAAAGAGAGGGAGAGAGAGAAGCATTAAAGCACACGTTCAGCCCACTCCCACACCCACTCCTACTCAGGCACCCACACACCTCCATTCACACACTCAGCCCCTCCAGCCCTCCCCTCCCCTCCCGTCCCCGCTCCCTCCTGTATGGAACAGTCTGTAACTGGCTCTCTGTGCTGAATGTGCAGTCCAAGGTTGGGCGCGCGCGCTCGCTGGGTTTGAGAGTGATATTGTCTCCTTCGTGCCAGAGCATGCACACTGAAGGCTCAGATACCTTGCAGTGATTCAGCGTGTGGTGGTTAGCGGTGAAAAAAAGCCAGAGACACATTAAAAGCTGAAATAAGGCTATTTACCTTCCTCAGAACTTGTTAACTACCTAGGTGTGATTGAAGAATATCATTTTTGATAATTCTACAATGTGTTACAATCCACTTTTCTATCTATCTATCTATCTATCTGTCTATCTGTCTATCTGTCTGTCTGTCTGTCTGTCTGTCTGTCGGTCTGTCTGTCATTTTAAACATCAAGCTCTTTATTAAATAAACAAATAAGTCCAGATAAGATCAGATTTTTTGCAGATGTGATGATCCATTGCTGTCGGTGTCCACAAAAATAAAGAAATCTGCATTCCAGCAGACAAGGCATCAGCAGTAATAAAACAAAATTAAAACACAGACTCAGACTCATGAAACTAAACGGCCATCAAAACCAAAGCGGAAAATATAGCAGTCTCTCTACCTCCGTCACTTTATTTCAACAGGGTCTGATAATCACCCGTATGTACACGTACCTCTGCCTGTGCGTACCTTTGCACGTGTTACCAGGATGATTTCATGCCACACACACACACACACACACACAGAAATAGAAACACACACAGAAACGCGTGCGCATGCATGTGTGTAATCGCATGTGTGCATTTGCATGTGTTCGCACAGTCAGGCTCGCCAGTGTGAATGAAAGTGTGTGTGATGCGTGCGCCTGTGTGTGTGTATGTGTGTGAGAGACAGCGTGTGGTTTCAGAGGAACCTGCCATACTGAAGTCTGCTGCATTGCTTTTCTCTTTGCAGCAAACATCAACCCTACCCCCCCCCCCCCCCCTCCCTCCCGGGCTTAGAGCCAGTCCGATTGGCTGCTGCTGGAGAGAGGCATAAGCTGTTCCCTGGCAACAGAGTGCAGGTTAGCCAATGGGGGGGCTGCTCTGTGGAAGGAGCCACTTTGCCAACGCGCTGTTACTAAGGTGCTGGGAGCACGGAGAGGCTGTGCGGCAAAGGGAACGGTGGGGCAGCCAGGCGGGGCACCCAGGGGTCAAGGGTCACCACACACCAACTCGCAGTGCACGGTACGGTCCTGAGCAATCTGTGCGACACTTAACACCGCACAGAAAACGCAGGCTTGCCTGTTAGGTCCCGCAGCTGTGAACAGTTCAGTGTTCAGGGCAGTCTGTGCAAGCGAAATACACAAGTACTGTGTGTTTATACTTTTTGACATACTTGGATGACATTGCAGTGAAAATATTTCAAATATAATGATGAAATGCCTAGGTTCGATAGTGAATATATGTCTGAGATGAGAATGTCCCTGCAGATATAAGAAGATAGCCGATCTAGCGTACCCTGTAAGTTGGTGTGATTATGTGTGCGACGTGCGTGGGTTGATTGGCTGTTCGTGGTAGCTGTGCGCTAGCTTGCGTGTGTACGCGAGTGTATCTGTGTACTCGTGTGTTGATTGTGGTGCGTGCGTGTGGGTTTCGGTGGGTGTGCGCACGATGTGTGTGTGCGTGTGTATAATTGTACATGTGTGTGTTTGTGCATAGTCTGTGTGTTTATGTGGGTGTGCATGAGGATGGTGTGTGTGAGTGTGTGTAATTGTGCATAATTTGTGTGTGTGTGTGTGTGTATGTGTGAGGATGCTGTGTGGGAGTGTGTGTGTGTTTGTGGGGGTGTGAGTGTGGGGACTGATGCACTGAACCTTCACTGCAGCTACGGAGTTCTGGAACACAGAGAGCACAGCGTTCTGCTTCTCGTTGCTTGTGATTCATACGTGCTGCATGTCCATACCCTCTACAGCCTGCACTACCAACAAAGCAGAGAGCCACTTCTGTCTATTCTGCACAAAACCCCACCCCCCATCCGCCTCACTGATTGCTTCTCCCTGTTTTAATTACCGGCCCTACAAAAACACACACACACACACACGCACACACACACATACACACACACACACACACACACACGTATACTCATACACACACACACACACACACACTCGGAGCCCTTACCGAGTTTGATTTGAGCTGGGTCATGTTCTCCTCGTCCTGTTCTAGTGCAATGGGCGGAGATTTCTGTGGGGGGGAGAGGGTGAGGTCCCGACAGAGAGGCCGCGCCTCCAGCTTCTGCAACGGGTCGGGCGGGAGGCCCGCGGGCCACGCCCCCTCCCTGCCCTCCCGGGCCCCGGGGGGCCCCGCCCCCTCCTTGCCCTCGCGGCCCTTGGCCGGCCGCAGTCTCTGCTGGGCGTGGGGGCGGGGCTCGGGGTGGGCGTGGCCGTAGTGTTTCTGAGAGGCGGAGTCCATGGGCAGCAGCGGCCGCATCTCCATCTCGTAGTTGCTGAGCTTCTCCTCGTCCTGCTCCAGCAGCCGGGAGCGGGCCAGGCCCTCGCTCAGCGCCCGCTGCGCCGTCCAGCCCGCCGCCGGGCAGTCCGCCCACCGCTCCCGCGGCTTGTGGTTGGACTGGGCGTGCCGGTGCCCGTTGGCGCGCCCCCCGCCCCGCCCCTCGTCCTGGGCCGAGGGGGTGACGGAGCGGCTGCTGCCCCGGCTGCCCCCGCCCCCCGGGTGCCGCTTGTCCTCGCTCCAGCTGTTGGCCCGCAGGTAGTCCCCGCCCCCTCCGCCGCCGCCGCCACCGCCGCCGCCCCGCCCCTCCATCAGCACCTGGATCTCGGCGGCGCCCCGCTCGTCGTCCACGGCGCTCTGCCGCAGGAAGCGGGCGTTCTTGGTGCGGTGGGAGGGCTTGGGCGGGCTGCAGGGCGGGGTGGAGGGGCGGCTGGGCACCGGGCTCAGGTCGGGCGTCAGGTCCGGGGGCGTGGTGCCCTTCATGTAGAGCTCGGGGCTGTCCGGCGTGCAGCTGGAGATCGCCTCGATGTCGTTCTCACTTGAGTTCTGATGCTTTGGCCTTTGGCACTCCACTCCTGACAGACAGCAGGAGAGGGAGAGTTAATATACAGCACTGATACATAGCATGAGAGAGATTACAGCACTGATACATAGCATGAGAGAGATTACAGCACTGATACATAGCATGAGAGAGATTACAGCACTGACACATAGCATGAGAGAGATTACAGCACTGACACATAGCATGAGAGAGATTACAGCACTGACACATAGCATGAGAGAGATTACAGCACTGACACATAGCATGAGAGAGATTACAGCACTGATACATAGCATGAGAGAGATTACAGCACTGATACATAGCATGAGAGAGATTACAGCACTGACACCTAGCATGAGAAAGATTACAGCACTGACACATAGCATGAGAGAGATTACAGCACTGACACCTAGCATGAGAAAGATTACAGCACTGATACATAGCATGAGAGAGATTACAGTACAGGCACATAGCATGAGAGAGATTACAGCACTGACACATAGCATGAGAGAGTTTACAGTACTGACATGTATCTTGAGAGAGATTACAGTACTGACACACAGCACGAGAGAGATTACAGTACTGACACACAGCATGAGAGTGATTACAGTACTGACACATAGCATGAGAGAGTTTACAGTACTGACATGTATTTTAAGAAAGATTACAGTACTGACACACAGCACAAGAGAGATTACAGTACTGACACGTATCATGAGAGAGATTACAGGATTGACACATAGTGTGAGAGAGAGTTACTATTCAGCACTGACACAAAACACGAGAAAGAGTTTCCAGTACTGACACATAGCACAAGTGAGATTACAGCACTGACACATGTCATGAGAGAAATTACAGTACTGACACATATCATGAGCGAGATTACAGCACTGACACATATCATGAGCGAGATTACAGCACTGACACATAGCATGAAAGCGATTACAGTACTGACACATAGCATGAGAGAGAGTTACTATTCAGCACTGCCACAAAGCATGAGAAAGAGTTTTTAGTACTGACACGGCATGGGAGAGAGAATACTGCACTGACACACAGCATGGGAGAGATTACAGCACTGAAAACATATAAAAAGGGACTACAGTAATGTGTCAGACGCTGTGTCCAGAACTACAGTTTAATTGATTATCTTGTTCTGTGGTAAAGGGCGTGCACAATGGCTTTGATATTCTTAGTCTCCATGTTCTCATTAAACTGACACAGTAACGCACAGTAATGCTGCATGTGACTAATATCATATTAGTAAATACTTCAGCTACTGCGCTGAAGAAAGTGTAATCGCTATGAAGACATACAACTGTTCCCATCACAATTAAAGCAGTAAATAAAATCAAAACAAAACTGTAATTAAACATATAAATCATTCAATTTATTCTTCCCAATAAACATGTGAGGAGAGTGTGTGAAGAGTCTGTACACTCTCCCTGATTCAGAGTCTTTACACTCCCTACCTGATTCACAGTCTGTACACTCCCTACCTGATTCAGAGTCTGTACACTCCCTGCCTGATTCAGAGACTGTACCTCTACCTGATTCGGTCTGTACCTCCTGCCTATTTGAGACTGTACACTCTACCTGATTCAGAGCTGTCGCATCTACCTGATCATCTACATCCTCCTGATCAGAGTCTGCACTCTGCCTGATTTAGAGACTGTACACTCCCTACCTGATTCAGAGCCTGTACACTCCCTGCCTGATTTAGAGACTGTACACTCCCTACCTGATTCAGAGCCTGTACGCATCCTACCTGATTTAGAGACACTGCAGTATTGGGACTGCCTGACACATGTGACACACTATCCCCTTTATTTGGGTCCATACAAAACAGCACCTATAAAAATACTTTCCAGACTGCTGCTGTTCTCTCATTGGTACACAGTATAGATCTAAGCAAAACCCATCTACTTGCACTCGCGCGCACACACACACACACACACACACACACACACACAATCAGAATCCCATTTTGAACTGAGTATAAGCTGTCAACCTGCTTTCTGTGGTGTAATCTACAGCCAATCTTGTAACATAATCTCTTCCCCTGGCTTCTGCCATGAATTATGACATCACTTTCTCCTGGTTCTGCTCCCATATTACCCTGTTTTATTGGAGGATAAGTGGGTCCGTGAGCCTATCAGCAGTCATAGGATGGTTCTGCTCCAATATCGTCCTCTTTCATTGGAGGATAAGTGGGTCTGTGAGCCTAGCAGCCATTGTAGGGTAGTTCTGTTCTTGTATTGTCCTCTTTCATTTGAGGACAAAAGGGTGTTTTAGTCAATCAGCAGTGATAGGATGAGGCTTTAAAAACAGTTTTGGGAAGGGGAAAGAGAACTTTGTGTTCTTATAGTGCTTTGTTGTTTTCTCATTCTCCCAGTAAATCACCATTTGCAATTAGCTTGTTACACAGTGTTTTTACAGGGGACATTTTCCATGGGGAATTAAAAAAGCTGGAAATTGTTTATTGATTAATAGATTAGTCATATATAAATATATGTATTGAATTGTTCACTGGGTCTGTTTGGTCCACCGGTCTTGATGATTATGGGGGATGCAGATTACGTCATGTACCGCCGGAAAAAATGGCTCATTTAACCGATGTGTCAATAAAACAGGTCAATATGGCCTCGATTTCTCCTGCGTGTGTGTCTGCGTGCACATGTACATGTGTTTGTATTTTCAAGTGCGAATGATTTTGTGTGTGTGTATAAATATGGATGTATTGTGTATATTTACAGTATGCGCATGTTTGTATGTGTGTGTATATGTACATGAGCATGTTTTGCAGATGTGTGTCCGTGTTATTGTGCCTGTGTGTACTGGGAGTGTGTACATGTGAGTATGTTTGAGTGTGTATGGGGTATGCATGCATATATGTATGTGTGTGTGTGTGTGTGGGGGGGGGGTATGTACAGTTAAATGCAAAAGTATTGGGACAGTGACACAATTTTTGTCATTTTGGTTCTGTACTCCAGCACATTTCATTATAAATAAAACAATAAATATGAGCTTAAAGTGCAGACTGTCAGCTTTACAGGTATGCAGGTATTGCATCCATATTGGGCGATCCATGTAGGAATTTCAGGAGTTTTTATACCTAGTCCCACATTTTATGGGAGCAAAAGTACAGGGACAACACTTTCCATGATGTAGGCGTAGATGTGTCAAAGTCTGCCATAGAGAGAAGACTACACCAGCGTAACATCAGAGGGTTCACCACAAGCTGCAAACCCCTGATAAATCTTAAGAACAGAACAGGTAAGAGTTTAAAAAAAGAATAGTGAAAAACTGTAGAGTTCTGGAACAAGGTCTTATGGACAGATGAAGTGAGTATTAACCCGTACCAAAGTAACGGAAAGAGAAAAGTGTGGAGGAAGAAAGGAACTGCTCATGATAAAAATCGCCCCCTCATCGGTGGAACATGGTGGAGGTAGTGTTATGGCTTGGGCGTGTATGGCTGCCACTGGAACCGGCTGACTTGACGTTACTGCTGAGGGCAGCAGGATGAATTCTGAAGTGTTCAGAAGCATCTTATCTGCTCAGATCCAACCAGATGCCTCAAAACTCACTGGATGGTGCTTCGCCTTGCAGCAGGGCAGTGACCTCTAACACACTTCTAAAGCAAAAGTTTTTCAGGACCCAAAAGTGGAATGTTACTGACAGGCTAAGCCAATCAACCGTCCTGAATTCAAATGAATATGTGTCTCACTTGCTGAAGACTAGACTGAAGGCAAAACACCCCGGAAATAAACAGGACCTGAAGATGGTTATAGTGCAGGCCTGCCAGAGCATCACCAGGGAAGATACCCAGCGCCTGATGTCTATAGATCTCAGACCTCAGGCACTGAATTATCTTCATCTGTCCCATTACAATTCCTCCAGTAAAATGTGGGACTACGTAGAAAAAGGGTTGTAATTCCCACGCAGACCACCCAAAATGGATGTAAGTACCCTGAAATTAGTCGGCACTTTTAATAGTCTGTACTTAAGTATTTATTGTTTTATTTGAAATCAAATCTGAGAGATTGCAGAGCCAAAACAAACCGTCACTGTCCCAATACTTTTGCATTTAACCGTGTGTGTGTGCGTACGTGTGTGTGTATGTGTGTGTGTGTGCGTACATGTATGTGTGCATGTGTGTGCATGTATGTGTGTGTGCGCGTGTGTGGAGGACACAGGAAGTGCAGTGAGGCGTGATATGTAACAGGAAGGCCTGGGGGTCCCTGCGGTGTGACATGCTAATCTGGGATTGCTAAACACTCGCTGGAAAGTATTATGAAACACTCCCTCGTCCCCTCCCTCCCCTTCCCTCTCCATCTCTCAGTCTTTCTCTTTTCCGCTCCCTTTCTCACTCTCTTTTCATCTTTCTTCCTCCCTCTCACAAATTCACATTCAGAGCGAGCTGCACTGGCATGACAATAGAAATAAGGGAAAGGGTGAAATACACGGCAGAGCAGAGTTTTGTGTGTGTGTGCTTGCGTGTGCGTTCATGTATTCATGTTTGTAAGTACATATGTATGTTGGTATGAGTTGTTGTATGTACAGTAAATGCATACAGTGAGCTCCATAATGTTTGGGATGAAGGCATATTTTTTTTCTTACTTTGGCTCTGTACACAATTCACATGCAGTTGAAGTGCACATTCTCAGCTTTTATTTACGGGTATTTTTATACATTTTGGTTTCACCGTGTAGAAATTACAGCATGTTTCATACACAGTCCACGGCATTATGATGTTTAGGACATATTGATGTTATGTAAATGAAAGATTCATGTTCAGTACTTTGTGATATATCCTTTTCTTGGAATGGCTGCTTGAAGTCTGTGACCCATATTCATCACCAGGTGCTGAGTATGTTCTCTGGTGATGTTCCGCCTGGCCTGCACTGCAGCCATCTTTAGCTCCTGCTTGTTTTGGGGGCTTGTTGCCTTCAGTTTTCACTTAACCATATGAAACACAAATTCATTTGAATTCAGATCAGGTGAATGACTTGGGAAGCACGGTGGAGCAGTGGGTTTCAATCTTGGTCTGGGCCTTTCTGTGGTGAGTTTGCATGTTCTCCGCATGTACCTATTCCTGCCTCTCGCCCAATGCATGCTGGAATAGGCTCCAGCCCCCCTCCGTGTCCCTGACCAGCAGGTATAGATAATGGATGAATGACTTGGCCAGTCAAGAATTTTCCAGTTTTTAGCTTTGAAAAACTCCTTTGTTGCTTTAGCAAAATGCTTGGCATCATTGTATTGCTGTAGGATGAAGTGGCATCCAATGAATTTGGAGGCATTTGGTTGTGCTGATAAGATGCTTCTGTACACTTCAGAATTCATTCATCAATATTAACAATTGAGCCAGTACCTGGTGCAGCCACATATGGCCAAACCATAACACCCCCCACCACCATGTTTCACAGATTATGGGTGGTGCGTTGGTTCTTGGGCAGTTCCTTTTGCCCTCCACACTTTGCTCTTGCCAAAAATCTGATACAAGTGTGTCTTGGTCTCATCTGTCCACAAGGCCCTTTTTCCAGAACTCTGGAGGCTCTCTGAGTTGCTTCTTAGCAAACTATAACTTGGCCATTCTGTTTTTGTGGCAAGCAAGCTAGCAAACAATTGATTTTAGAAAGCCTAAGGTTTGGCCTAAAAATGTTGGACTTTTTTCTCATCCTCATAATGGTTTCCTTTACTTTCATTGGCACAACTCTGGTCCTCATGTTGACAAATGCCATTCAGCGACTCCAAAGGCAATCAAAAGACTAGAATCAAAACTAGATACTGATAACTCTGTTATGCCTGCACTAAGGAAGCAATTGAACACATCTGACTAATCAGGAACCCCTCTGACACCGTTTGTTCCTAACATTATGCCTGACATGGGGGGGACTATGTATAAAAAGTGAATGGTAATGGTAAAACCAAAATGTATAGAAGTACCCTTAGATAAATGTTGAGAATCTGCACTTTAACCACATGTGACTTGTTTCATTACAAATCTAAAATTGTGGAGTACAGAGCCAAATCAAGAAAAATATACATGTCTGTGTCCCGAACATTATGGAGCTCACTGTATGTATGTTGGTGTGTTTGTGTGTTCTTGTTTGTAAGGACATATGTATGTGGGTGTGTATTCTTGTGCGTGAGTACATATGTATGTGGGTGTGTGTGTGCTTGTGTGTTCTTGTGTGTAATTACACATGTATGTGGGTGTGTGTTTTTGTGTTCTTGTGTGAAAGTACATATGTATGTGGGTGTGTGTTTGTGTGTTCTCATTTGTAAGTACATATGCATGTGGGTGTGTGTGTTCTCATTTGTTAGTACATATGCATGGGGGTGTGTGTGTTCTTGTATGTAAGTACATATGTATGTGGGTGTGTGTGTGTTTGTGTGTTCTTGTGTGTAAGTACATATATATGTGGGTGTGTGTTTTTGTGTTCTTGTGTGAAGGTACATATGTATGTGGGTGTGTGTTTGTGTGTTCTCATTTGTAAGTACATATGCATGTGGGTGTGTGTGTTCTTGTATGTAAGTACATATGCATGTGGGTGTAGGGGAATTGTAGGTTCTGCTGTCTCAGTTGTAAAGGTCATATCTGGCCTCCCTCCAGCTTTCTCTCGCTGCTTCCATCACTCAACCAAAACGCAAAGCATTCTGGGTAACATATCCGACTAAAACTGCCCCCTTGCCCTTCTCTTCCTGTTTATTCGCTACATGTTAAATTCATAAGCCGGGAGCAGGTGAAAATATTCACTGGGCAGGAAAATATTGGCTGTTTGCATTTTGGCTCAAGAACTGCTTATGTGAATGATCAGGCGTTAAATGGACCGATGCCTGAAACAAGCTCATTTGAACACATCTCCCCTAATTAACGTCATGCTGTCAACAAATGCTGATTACACATAATGACACAACTGTCAGCTTGACTCAGGCACAACATTGCAGGAGCTGCGTCTGACAGTGTGTGGGCTATGCGGGCAGGGGCAGCCAGTACACGTGGGACAAATATCAGATGGCCTTCTTCCTGCATCTTTCAACAGGAAGTGATGTCGTTAATGAGTCTGAGCTACAGGAAGAGAACTGAAGCGGAGGAGACTATGGGGTGATAGTGAAGGGAGTTTACATTACGCCTACATTACAACACAGCCATTTTGGGGACACTTATACAGAGAGAACATAAAAAAGCCAAGTTCATCACTGCATTGTGAAAGATTAATAAAAGCAGCAGTAACACCAAAACAAGTTAACGCTTACAGGGAGTAACAGAGTGAACAGAGAGTGTGAGAATCAACTATACTGTTAGCATCCTGAGAACTATATTCAGCTATACAGGCGAGGAGGAAAAACCCTACAGTTTCCATAGTGACCGCCAGGGCAGAAACACCTCGGTTACTTAACCCTTCCAGTGCCACTGTGTATGGTATACATGGCACCCAGTCTGTCTGCTGGATACTGGGTACGAGCCGGACTGGACTCCAAAACATCTCTGGCAGAACATCAGACTGACTGGAGTGTTCCAACAGGCTGAACTGTGTACAAAGCCAGTACTGCAGTGTGTGTGTGTGTGTGTGTGTGTGTGAGTGCGTGTAAGATTGTGGAGGAGAGGTAAGAACCTTTAGCCTCCTGCTCCTCCTAGAGACAATTTGGCCAGGCCCCAGCAGATTCGGTCTGAGTCCCTCTGATCTCCTCTCACCTCCCCTTCCTCTGTTCCCTCCCCTCTCCCCTGTCCTCCCTTCCTCCATTCTCCCCTCTCCCACCTCCTCTGTTTGTATGTGTGCATCTGTGCCTGCGTGCATTAGAGAGAGAGAGAGAGGGAGACCGGTGCTGCTGGGTGCGCTAGTTGCCATGACGGCGGAGCACTGACCGTTTCCGCGGTGATGGAAGGAGGGGGAGAATTCTTTGGCAGTGACCCTGGCCAGCCGACACTCCTCCTGCGCCTTCTGAGCCGCGCCCATGGCTGCCTCCGCCTTCCCCCGAGCGTGGGCCGTCCTGCCGGGGAGAGGAGAGGGCTGGTACTGAGCACAGCAGCACATATACACACACGCACACATACACACACACATACACACACACACACACACACACACACACACACACACACACACACACACACACACACACACACACACACACACACACACACACACATACGCACACACACACACACATACACACACATACACACACACATGACACACAAACGCATGCACCACATGCCCCGACCCCACACCTGCACCGCAGCGCCTCACGCCTCCCACACGGCACACCCACAGGACATGTACGCACACAGCAGCACATGACACACACGCACACACACAACACACATGCACACATCATCACACACACAACACACACGCTACACCACCACACACCACACACACACACACACATGCATACATGCATGCACATGCACGCACACACAGTCACTATCTATTCTCATACACTTACATAGACACACATGAACACACATGTAAACGTACACATGCAGTGGGCTCCATAATGTTTGGAACAAAGCACTTTTTGTACCCCGCAATTTTAGATTTGTAATCAAACAATTCACATGTGATCAAAGTGCATGTTCTCAGCTTTCTCGTTAAAGGCGATTATTTATACATTTAGGTTTCACCATGTAGAAATAACAGCACTTTTAATAAGCCCCGCACCCCATTTTAGGGCATCATAATGTTTGGGACAAACGGTTAATCAGGTGTTTCTGATTAGTCAGGTATAAGAGATCTTTCAGTATCTAGTCTTCATTCTGAGCTTTTGATTGCCATTGGAATCTGTTATTGCCGTTAATCAGCCTGAGTTGAGCTCATGAAGATCAAGGACGCCATTATGAGGCAGAGAAATAATAAAAAAACTGTCAGAGACATAGGCCACACCTTCGGCTTACCAAAATAAGAAAGAGAGCACTGGTGAGCTGGGTCAGGTTCAAGCAAATGTCTCTAATCTCACTGGGTGGCACTTTATCCTACAGCAAGACAATTATCCCAAACATACAATACTGCTAAAGCCACAAAGGAGTTTTTCAAAGTGGAAAAACTGGGAAATATTTACTGGCCAAGTCATTCACTCAGTCTAAATCCAAATAAACTTGCGTTTCATATACTGAAGAGAAAACCTAAGGCAACAAGCCCCTGAAACAAGCAGAAGCAGAAGATAGCTGCTGTACAAACCTGGTATTGTGGCACTATGTAAAATGCATAAAAAGTCCTGTCATTTCTACTTTGGAAAACCAAAGTCTATTAAAGAAATACCCTTAAATAAAAGCTGAGAATGTGCACTTTAACCATGTGTGTATTAATTGATTACAAATCTAAAACTGCAGAATACAGAGCTAAATCAAGAAAAAGACGTCTTCTTTTTCTCAAACCTCATATCGCTCCCTGTAATGCATTTATTAAACCAAAAATCACATGTACTTGGGAATGATGAAATGACAAATCTTGCAGATAAATTAGCTGCCAGAGAGAGAGATGCAGTCATAGACGGTTGGGGGTTCTGGATCCAGAGAGAATGGGTGTGTTGGAAAACATGGGAGCTACAGTTTACCCCCCCCCCCTCCCCCGAGGCGTCTCATCCTGTAGTGGGCCAATTGCAGATAACCCTGCTTGTCGACCACCTAGTCCGGTAAAAATCACTTCTTAATCAGAACCTCTGTGTTACATCCAACCCAGTCAAATTATCTCCCTTTGATCTGCAGTACCATTGTGTGATATCTTCTACCCCATATTTCAGTCCAATTCCCACACTTGTTTTTTACTCCCCTTCCTCCTGTGATGTGTATTCATTTAAGGCAATGACCATTTGACCCTTAGTTTCTTTTGAGGGACAGGGTATAGGTATTGACATTCTCTTTCATTTGTTGTTTTTTTTTTGTTTATCTGTACTTGGGTAACAGACCCACTAGTTACTTTACTATATTAAACAATATTTTAAAATGAAGACGTGCCTGCATTTATTTTTCTACTTACAAAAGTATGGCATAATAAATTGAACTCTTCAAAATTCCACAGGGTGCAGTCCTGCAGACGGCTCAGATGATGTTCTGCCATGAGCTCTTTGAAGGCTTTTAAGTACAGAGACAGAGACCTTCTGCACGTGCCCGGTAGCCTACACTTGTCTCTTGTACTTAAGCGCATGAAATCTCACTCCCCCATCACTAGTCGGTTGTAACTGTGCAGACTTGGGTGATGAAAGCTAATGGTAATGTAATATGGGACCTGTTAAAGATCTTTGTTTCAAGACAGTCAGTTTGAAGGAAACGTATTTGACGCGATGACGATGAGGCAGTGCACCGATCTTTGCTCTGATTGGCCCTCCCGTACGACATGACCAATCAGACCAGAGCTTTCTCATTCCCCTGATTGCCGGCACCTTTTTTATCATTATGGGTAAAATTAGGCAGTTTCTCTTGTTTATTTGTACGATTGAAATAAACGCGCTAGCTTGCAAAACAGCCAGCTGGAATGTTCACCCACTTTAGCAGCGCTAGCAGCCTTTTGGGTGGCGAGCTGCGTCCCACGAGCAAACGAGAGAGAAATCCCTGCAGTCTGTGACTCACGCAAAACCGAGCAGTGGAAAAAAAACATTTCGTCCGGATGCCCCGACGTAGTGAAGATAAATCCGATCGCTAAACTTAGATACCCGAACGGCCGAACGTACTGACCAATCGGGGGGGCTGACTGATCGCTGGAATATCAAAAACCGTTATTACCATTATCCTGTCCTAAATATAGACACGCCCGGGAGATACGTTCTAGTTATCATAATCTTCGACAAAGCCTCTGGAACAGTGTGCTCAGACTCTCGGTTTTTCTGCAGAAGCCTGAAGATTCCTAGTGACGGCCTGTGGGAGCCATGTTGCTGCGGAGTCCCTGTTTCTCAGGGTTGCGAGCTGAACAGAGCTGGCCACAGGACTCAATACGACACAGCGTCCATACAGCGGGCCCCAGTGATTAATTAGGACCAGCCAGCCAGCAGGCCCAGTTATAAATACGATATTATGCGTCAGTGGTGGAGGGTTTGAGGAGCAGGTGACCGGCAGTAAAGAAAAGGGTTCGTGAAGCCTGTTAGCGACCGTTAGCGCTGCCAGTCTCTCTGAGTAGCTTGAATGAGCTTTTTTTCTCTCCATAGCAGCACAAAGACTGGTTCCGAGTGTGAGTCACTGTCAGCATATGGTAGCTCTGCCTAATTTTGGTTTTGTGACAGCTGACTCTCCAGTCACTAGTGTTTGGTGGTGAGTGTGGGGTTAATTCAGTGTCAGGTCCTGGCAGAAGGCATCAGTGTGTGTGTGTGATGCATCTTCTGTCTCTCTCTCAGAGCTGGCTGCTCTGGCATAAAGACCGTATGCCGTTTCAGGCCACAAAGTTTATATATATAATGTGGTGAGTCTCTGAGTGCGTCTGAGTCTCTATTTGAGTACGTCTGTGTGCGTGTGATTCTCTGTGTGAACCTCTGAGTCTGTGTGTGTGTGTGTGTGTGTGAGAGAGAGCTCCTGTATTTTTCTAATTGACGCTTTGTTTCTTTTTCCTGAGGCTCTCACAGCAGTGTCCCCCCCCCCCCGACCCATCCACCTCCACCACCTCCCAGGACTGAGCCCAGCTCGCACTGCCTGATAAATAATTCACTCTGACAATCAATGCAGTGCGTGCGTACGTGCGTGTGTGTGTGCCCGTTTGTGTTTCCTTACGTGTGTGTGCGCATGCGTGTTTATGCATGCGTGTGTATGTGTGTTTGTGTGTCCTTACGTGTGCGTGCGCATGTGTGTGTTTATGCATGCATGTGTATGTGTGTTTGTTATCATTCTGGTGTGTCTGAGAGTTCCTATGCGTATGTGCATGTAAGAAGGTTTGTTGGTTTCTATTCCTTTGTTTTCACTAAAGTTTCTCATGAATCTCTGACACCTGTTTTCTCTTTATTTTATTATAATAATAAAAAAAATATTTGGCTGTCCTGTCCTTGTTTCTCTGGGGTTGTTATATATGAAGTGGGGGGGTGTACCTGTACTTGCTCTTGGTTTATTTGGCTGTCCTGTCCTTGTTTCTCTGAGGTTGTTATATATGAAGTGGGGGGGTGTACCTGTATTTGCTCTTGGTTTATTTGGCTGTCCTGTCCTCGTTTCTCTGAGGTTGTTATATATGAAGTGGGGGGGTGTACCTGTATTTGCTCTTGGTTTTTGGCTGTCCTTCCTCGTTTCTCTGAGTTGTTATATAGAAGTGGGGTGTGTACCTGTATTTGCTCTTGGTTTATTTGGCTGTCCTTCTCGTTTCTTGAGTGTTATATATGAAGTGGGGGTGTACCTGTATTTGCTCTTGGTTTATTTGGCTGTCCTGTCCTCGTTTCTCTGAGGTTGTTATGTATGAAGTGGGGGGGTGTACCTGTATTTGCTCTTGGTCCCTCAGGTGAGAGGTCTACAGGTACATTACCACAGGGGTCCTGACGTTAACACTCAAAACACTCCTTACTCCTCCTTCACTCCAGCTAATGGAGGACCAGACGCCGGCGTGCGTAGTCATTCCTCCATCTCTCTTTCTGTGTCTCTCCCACCCCTCTCTCACCCTCTCTTCCTGTCTCCCTCCCTCCCTCCCTGGCGCAGAGTAGCATGTGGAGGGTTATTGATTTTCTCTCTCTGTCTCTGGTCCCTCCAGGCTCTCCTCGCCCCGGCAGCTGCTTCCGCGGCTGACAGACAGAGCGGGGCGTCTGAGCGGGTCGGCGTGAATCCGTGAGTCAGTGCGAGCCAGCGCGCGTTCGCATGAACGGGTGTGATTCAGTGTGCGTTTGTGTGAATCGGTGTGATTCAGTGTGAGTCAGTGTGTCAGTACGTATCAGGTTGAGTCAGTATGAGTCAGTGTAAGTCACGGTCAATGACTGTGAATCAGTGTGAGTCATGGTCAATGACTGTGAGTCAATGTGAGTCACAGTCAATGACTGTGAGTCAGTGTGAGTCAGTGTGAATCAGTGTGAGACAGTATAAGTCATAGTTAATGAGTGTGAGTCAGTGTGTATCATTGGGAGTCAGTGTGAATCAGTGTGAGTCACGGTCAATGACTGTGAGTCATTGTGAGTCAGTGTGAATCAGTGTGAGTCACGGTCAATGACTGTGAGTCAGTGTGTATCATTGGGAGTCAGTGTGAGGCAGTATGAGTCATAGTTAATGAGTGTGAGTCAGTGTGTATCATTGGGAGTCAGTGCGAGGCAGTATGAGTCATAGTTAATGAGTGTGAGTCAGTGTGTATCATTGGGAGTCAGTGTGAGGCAGTATGAGTCATAGTTAATGAGTGTGAGTCAGTGTGTATCATTGGGAGTCAGTGTGAGGCAGTGTCAGTCATGCTTAATGACTGTGAGTCAGTGTGAGTCAATGTAGGCCAGTATGGTTTACACTGTGATACTGAATTCTGTGTGAAAGACTTGGACACCACTCACCCTGACACTACAGTGACCTCTGACCCCAGCTTACCACAATGGATTTCATAATGCCATTTAACATTTAATGCTATTTAGCTATTTAACACAACACACATTTATATACACACACACACACACAGTGCTGCTGTGATTAGTACAGTATGTATTGTGTTAGCTCAGGGTGTATTGATTTTATCTATAACATGTCGCACTCTGAGCATTAGGGGACATTAGCCAGTATATGCAACCTCACACATTTGTGTAAAGGGTGTGGGTAGTGTGTGGGTTGTGTAAATATTATGCACATAGTGTGCGTATTGTGTGTGAGTGTAATGTGTGTATTTGCTTCTTCATAGTGCGGGAAAGAGAATGTGTGTACAAGTGTGTATGTAGAGTGTGGGGAGAGTAGGTGCGTGCGTCTGTAAAGTGTGTGTGTATGTGTGTGTGTGTGTGTGTGTGTGCACGCTCCTGGCCTCTTAACGACGACCTCCAGCAGCTTAACAGGCTTATGGTTCTAAGGTCTGTTCCCCCTCCCACCCCTTCCCCCTCTCTCACTTCCTCTCTCCTTTCCTCTTTTAATTTCTCTCTCTCTCTCTCTCTCTCTCTCTCTCAGAGACATAGAGTCATTCCCATCTCCCTGCTGTGGAAGTTGAAACGAGAGCAGGTCCTTCTGGCTCTCTTCGTGGCCACATCCTGCTTTATAAACCTGTCATTTTGTGGAGCCGCTGATTTCAGATGGCTGCTGGCTGGGGCCCTCTGGGTCCCCCCTGAACCCCCCCCCCCCTTGCGCTGGCCCTGCCCTTCTGACCCTGACATGGCCCATGTGCCCCCCCTGCTGTAAGCCTTGTGGGACCAGCTGCATGGGGTGTAGTGACTTTAATGGATTTTAATCTGGGGAACGAATAAAGCATACATACGCATGCAGGCTATAAACACACACACACACACCCACATGCGCACACACACACATCCATACTTGCTCATTCACAAGCATGCGCACTATACACACAAACCCACACTTACTCATTCACACACACACACACACACACACACACATGCACATGCTCAAGTTTCACAGGTTAGTTTCACACTTTCTCAAGTATTTTGGTGTGTGTGTGTGAGAGACAGAGAGAATATGTGTGTATGTGTGTGTGTGAGAGAGAGAATGTGTGTGTGTGTGAGTGAGAGAATAAATGTGAGTGTGTGTGTGTGAGAGAGAGTATGTGTGTGTGTGTGTTTGTGTGTGTGAGAGAGAGAGTATGTGTGTGTGTGTGTGTGAGAGAGAGTAAATGTGTGTGTGTGAGAGAGAGAGTAAATGTGTGTGCGTGTGTGTGTGTGTGTGTGAGAGAGAGAGAGAGTATATGTGTGTGCGTGCAAGTGTGTCTGTCTCCTGCTCTGCTCAGCAATGTATCTGGCTTTTGCTTGGGCTTGCAGCCAACACTGTGTTGGCATAATGCGGAAATCTCTCTCTCCCTCTCTCTCCCTCTCCCTCTCTCTCTCTCTCTCTCTCTTTCTCTCTCTGTCTCTCCAGAATACTCCACAGGGCTACCACCATGACCCAGTACTCAGTACAGGAACACACCAGGACCGAAACCCGACATTGGTACCTTACTAGGACAAACCAGATGAGCAGCCACTCCCACCACTGACAGCCACAACCTTAAATCACTGAAGAAATTCAGCAACTACAGAATGCATGCTGTTATCAAAATGTATGTCAGCAGGTATTAATGCCCGTACGCAATCTGCACACCCACTCACACACACACACGGATGCACACACACACACACGGATGCACACTCACACACACATACACACACACTCACACACAGACACACACGCCGACACATGCGCACACACGTGCTGACGCGTGTGCTGACGCAGGTTTGTGCCCGGGGCTGAGCAAGACTGGCGTCAGTTCAATTTCAGTTCAGTCGATCCAGGCCGCGATCCAGGCCGCCTCCGACATCGAAATAACGAATTCGCAAAACTATTAAATTTTAGCGGGACTCTTTAGCGAAGTCACCGTTTGTTATTTCGCTGAGCAAGACGGCTCACGAATGGAATTTTGATTCACTTCCTGAACCGACTCAATTGAAGCGAAAGCCGGGCCCCTCCTCCCCCCCACCCCGGCGGGTGGGCGGGGCTTACCTGGACAGGGCGATCTCGGCCTTCTGCTTGGCGATGTCGGCGGCCTTCCCGGCGGCGTCCACGGCGCGGTCCACCTTCTCGCGGATCTTGCTGGCGCGCAGCGGGATGAGGTTCTTGCGCTTGCCGCTCACCAGCGCGTTCTGCTTGTACTTGCCCTCCTCCTTGGTGCCGTCGGGGAAGGTGGTGCAGCCGTAGCCGTGGCGGCGGTTGGCCAGCCACTCGCCCTCGTAGCGGAGGCCGTCGGAGCGCCGGCTGACGCCGCAGCCCGAGCGCTTGTCGTTCTTCCACTCGCCGGCGTACGCCTCGGTGGTGGTGGCGTCCAGGTCGTCCTCGGCGACGGAGAGCTCGGCCTCGCCCTCGCCCAGGCTGACGGTGGAGTTGACGTCGGACGCGGCGGAGCTGACGGTGCTCATGCCCGCCTCGCTGCGGAAGGAGCTCTGCTTGCTCCGCTGGCTGGCCAGCGAGCTCTTGGACTCGGACTTGCGCAGCTTGAGGCTGCTGAGGATGGAGCGGCGGAAGAGGCCCTTCTTCTTCCCGCGCGCCAGCTCCGACTCGCCGTGCGCCGTCAGGACGAAGCCGCCCCGCGACACGGCCGGGCTGCCCGCCGCCCCGCCCCCGCCGCCGCCCCCGCCCCCGCCGCCGCCGGCCCCGCCCCCGCCCGCCACGCCCGGCCCGTCCGGGTGGAGCGCCGTGCCGTTGCTGTGCTCGGAGCGCAGCGAGTTTATGGACGTGCGCAGCGGCGAGCGGATGACGGCCGCCATGCCGTACGGCACGCTCTGCCGCACCCCGTAGCCGTGCCGCATCCCGCCCACCCACTGGCCCTGGTACGTCCCTGCAGGGCGAGAGAGAGAGAGAGAGGGGTGGTGAGTCATTACATTACATTACAGGCATTTGGCAGATGCTCTTATCCAGAGCGACGTCCAACAAAGTGTATTACCATAACCAGAGACATGTCATCATCTTACCCACACATACATGCATATATAGACCTGGGTCAAATACGTATTTGTTTTGGATTCAAATACTTTTCTATGCTTTACTGACTGGGTGTGTGTCAAAATCAACAGTTTGATGCATTAAAAAGCAAGAATGCACTGGTGAGCTCAGCAATAGCAAACAACCTGGTAGACCACAGAAGACTGTTAGTGGTTAACCAAAGAATGCTTCCAACTGTGAAGAAAAACCCCTTTTCAACTGTCAATAAGATGAAGAACACTCTCCCGGATGTAGGCATAGATGTGTCAAAGACTACTATAAAGAGAAGAGTACACCAGCATGACCTCAGAAGGTTCACCACAAGATGCAAACCACTGGTAATCCTAAAGAACAGCTAGTTTAGAGTTTGCTAAAAGGTACTGTACGTTAAAAACACATGTTCTGGAACAAACAAGATGAGCATTGACCCATACCAAAGTTATGGAAAGAGAAAAAGAGTGGAGAAAGAAAGGAACTACTGATGATTCAAACCACTGCCCCTCATCAGTGAAACCTGGTGGAGGTAGCGGTATGGCTTGGTCATATATGGCCGCCACTGGAACTGGCTCAGTTGTCTTCATTGATCATGTGACTGCTGAGCACAGCAGCAGGATGGATTCTGAAGCGTACAGAAGCATTCTATCTGCTCAGAACCAGCCATAATGCCTCAGAACTCTGGACGAGCTTCATCCTGCAGCAGGACGATGAGCCCAAATATACCGCTATAGCAGGTATGGGTACACTCTTCAGGTATTATTCTAAAATGACACCTTTGAACTTAACAAAATGTATTAAGAGGTCCAATTTTTTCTGTCCATGTAACATGTTCCAACGCCAAGGTGGATAATGATTAAAAGCTCTCTTACCAAGTTCAGACCTAACTCAAGGTTGATTGTCTTGTTTTTATTTCAGTTGTCGAAACTACGGATTTATGTTTCCTGGCATGTAAAAAAACACAAGCTAGAAAAAAATGGCTAAAGTATATATTTTTTGCTCCTTTTCCTTAAAATATAAATTTCAGCCTAAAGGGAAATGTGATATTAAGGGTTTGATATGTATGTGTATTTTGAGACAGAGAGAGAGAGACAGAGAGAGAGGGAGAGCGCAAGTGAGAGAGAGAGGGGGGAAATCTCTGTGTAGTGTGAGAGGAGCTGTCTAGTGTCTCTGACTCTCTAACAGAGAAGCTGAAGGTGCGAATTCCTCAGTGACAGAACAGGAACAGCGGGTAACGGCGGCTCGCTCCACGCCACACAAATTATTTTCGTCATTTAATTCATTTTCCAGAAGACAGCCGTAACCCGTGGCAACCTACGAGGCCCGTAGTTTTGCCTGTTGTAATATCCGCAGCCTTTTTTATTTATTTATTTATTTATTTATTTATTTTTAACACCGCGTGTGTTTTTGGCGAGAGTAAACAAACAACAAAAAAAAAACGAGAGACGCCCAAATGATCTATTACGGATTTCACCAGAGCCGCGGAAACAAAATGGCTCCCCCGTGGGTACCGTAACAGTTCAGGCCCGCGCGCCATATGGACGTGGGCTCAAATCCCAGAGGAGAACATTGCAAACCTGGAACCCTTAGCAACATATACCTTAATTAGAAAGAAGGCATTTAGAACCCAGCTGCCTAAATATATTGCACAATGAGTTAGACCTTGACCTGGAACATAATATCTGTAATACATGAAATATCTCAAAATCAATGTGGAATATTTTACACGTGTAATTATTTGTAAAATAATCATGTTACTTATAGGGGGTCATGCGAGACTGCCACACAGCACATTAATAAGGCCACTGTGGGAGTGTGTTGTGTAACAGTGATGTAAAAGGAAGCTGTTCACACTTGGGCTTAAGTGTCCCTTTCAAAGAGATTGATGCTTGAGATTTTCATCAAAAAGAACAGCCTTGCTTCTGCATTAACAAAAGGACTCTGTCCTCTCTGCCTCTCTCTCTCTCTCTCTCTCACTCTCTCTGCCTCTCTCTCTCTCTCTCTCTCTCTCTCACTCTCTCTCTCTCACACACAAGCAGGACCTCTCCAGGGTGCTGATGTGCAGGCCGAACTCACAGTCTGTCCTTCTCTAATACAGCCGTCCTTTCTGTTTGCTCCTGTTTGTCCTCCTCTTTCGTTCTCCGCCCTGTCCCACCTCTCTTACACTGTCTACACATCTCTGCCAGCACTGGCCTTCTGGCCTGTAGACCGCTTACCATACACACTCACTCATACGCTCACGCACGCACATTCACACTCACATTTCACAAAATTTCACACGCAAAGACAAACAAGCCAACTCGCGTTCAGCCACATGCATTAGCATGTGCACACATGCCACATATACACACTGATGTAAAAATTCATGCTCTCTTTCTCACACACACCCACACACCCACATACCCTGCCCTATGTGGATCCATTGATCTCTCCAAGCTGTATGACAGAGTAATGCTTGGGGGGGTTGAGATGATCGATAAAGCAAAAGCAGAACAGGCCTATGCAATTACCCCCACCCCCCAACACACACACACACACACACACACACACTGCTGCTGCCAACACGTGCTGACGAACATTTCCTGTCCTGCTCGCGCATGTGTGTCTGTACTGTGTGTGTATTCATGTGTGTCTGCGTCTGTGTGACTATATCCGCACTGTATGTATATGTGTGTGTGTGTGTGTATGAGAATGAGTGTGTATATAAGAATATATGGCAGTATGCTAGCATTTGCATGCAAGTTTATGCATTTGTGTGTGTGAAACAGATCCTTCCGTACAGCAGTGTGTGGCTCATGCTGGTGGGGACCCTGTCTCACATTCTCGTCCCCGATTCTGTTGCCGCCGGTGACAAGGAAAACACCAACCCCGCCTTCTCCCCGAAACGCTGACAGCTCCTGCTGTGTCATGGACCGCTGGCTCCATTCTCCGACTGTCACTCATCCAGCAGCGACGTTTCACACGGCAGCCGGCTCCAAGTGAGGTAAAACTCACTCCTAATCTGCAGGGATTAGGCGAGGATATTCCCACACTGAGGTAAGACTCACTCCTAATCTGCAGGGATTAGGGGGGAATATTCCCACACTGAGGTAAAACTCACTCCTAATCTGCAGGGATTAGGCGAGGATATTCCCACACTGAGGTAAAACTCACTCCTAATCTGCAGGGATTAGGGGGGAATATTCCCACACTGAGGTAAAACTCACTCCTAATCTGCAGGGATTAGGGGGGAATATCCCCACACTGAGGTAAAACTCACTCCTAATCTGCAGGGATTAGGGGGGAATATCCCCACACGGAGGAGGGAAATTATATCACTGCATGTCCACCAGAGGGAGAGGTGGCGTTTCACCTGTGCTGCACGTTGGTGTAAAATATATACATGTGTGTGTATATGTGTCAGAGGGCATGTGGGTGCAAATGTATGTATGTGTGTTAGTTTCAATGTGTGTATGTGTGTGCACGCGCGCGCGCGTGTGTGTGTGTGTGTTAACCAGCGTCCTGTCTGCTTTTCCTGATACTCCAGGAGGCTCCAGGAAGGAAGTGAGACATGATGTCATTTCCTCAGCTGCTTAAATGGCAAAGACATTATCCTCTTCCTGGAGCTCCACTGTCATAATAGCTCCATCAGGTAATCCCTCTCTGTCTGTGTGTACTACGAGCGCAGGAGCTGGTTCTTAACATAATTGCGCTGATTAAGCTCTAGAGTAAACCTCCCAGCGCTACCCTCAGGTTAACCTCATCAAAGCCGGACCTACATAAACAAAAACCTACAGCACAGAGCACCGCAGTCCGTCACCCTGGCTGTTCAGGGTTGATTGGCTCCCGGCAATTACGTTCTCCTCCCCCCACCTGCTGTTTGCCTGAAAAAAAACTGGAGAGGCACTTGAGCCGTTTTCTGTACCCCTGTGAGATGTGTGTGTGTGCGTGCGCACGCACACACACACACGCACGCCAGTAACCCTCCCCCAAGCACACACGTATGCCGGCTCTCTGGACTCGGCTAATTTGGCTGGATTGACCTGGAGTGACCCCTCACATGTGCAGAGATGGGAAAAGCTGGACGGGGATGGGGCCTAATGCTCAAACTGAGGACAAGAAAGAGCCGATGGCAGAACTCACTTCATTTGCTCCTCTAACGGTCGCTTCTTTCTCCATCTCTCTCCCTCCGCCTCTCTGTATGCCCAGTCTCCTTTGTCTCTGGCTTTCTCTCAACTCAATTCAATCAGCTCAATTCTCTCTCTCCGCTGGCGCCAGTTCTGCCCCCACCCCCCTCCCCCGACACTGAAGGGGAGCACACCCACACACATAGTCCAGCGCCTCTGTCTTTTTAAAAATTATCTGTGCTACACAGACACCACATTCCCAAAGCACCCTGCTGCCTGACCTCACCAAAGTCCTGTCCCACCCCCACCGCAACCACCCCTGAGGTTAAATGGATAATTACTGTGGAGTTATTCGCGTAATATCCGTTCCGGCTGCACAGCATTCTAGTTAATTCCTTTGTCCCAATTTCCCCCTAATGGTAATGTCATTATGATTATAACGGCTCCCACGTGCTCCGGTGGTGCTCATGCTGCTGTCGCGTGGCAGTTGTGAGGAGGAAGACGTGCAAACCCGTCATTCCTGTCAGGCCGCCGCGTGGGCGACAGAACTGTCCACGGTCCTGAAATTGAAACGCTCGTCGGAGGGGTAAAATGCTTATTTGCAGTTTCCTTCAAACGTGCAGAACTTTCGACGTACATTGATTAATGTTGTTGATAATCACAAAGTCGAGTACGCTACTGTTTTTTTTATTTTTATCATATTGCAGAGTCGTGTAATCGACCAGTGTGTTGGCCAGTCTGATCCTGGCGAAAGTATTCGTGCAGGGTAAGCGTCTCTCAAAAGACTCGTGTCTATTCCGCTAATCAGTGAACAGCTGATTAGACTACTCCATTTCCCTTCAGCGGGGAAAAGTGAACCACCGTAAACCGTGAATATCACATATGCTTCCCGGTCGATGTTTCGAAGCTTCTGTCGCCTTCCACGTTTTAATATGTTTCCATCTCTTGGTGGATCTCGAATATGTTTTCTTCGTAACTCAATCACTGTAAATAATGTATTGGTTTAGAGAATAAACACGGCATCTGTACCATCGCATTAACTCAACGGCCATGCAATGTTTCTCTGTCTACGTATTCCTGTATTGGAGTCATACCTTCAGTCACCCCTCCCCCCCTCCGCTGTCAAAACGAATTCTCCGAGAGTGGCGCCAGGAGGCCTGTCAAATTCTCTGCGCAGATAAACGTAGCATTGAACTAAAACGACCAGAGACGCAAACACATCGCTAGCAGCGCCACTCTGATTTTGTCAATGGAGGGAAAGCCATTGTTTGTCGAAGGGCGCACATCCGTCGCGTGGCTGCATGGCTTCGTTTGATTCTGCCATTGACGCAACGTGACATTAGAGTGGCAGTGCCTGCAGCGCGCTCACTCCATTGAACACCATTCAGCTGTCACGCCAGTGGTGTTACGCGCTCATACACAACCGATTAGGCTAGAATGAACACATTTTTCATGCCCAAGATGGCAGACAGAATTAACCCAGGGAGGGACGCCGATCACACAAAAGAATCGAGAAGACATTTGGAGAAAAGGCGTAGTCTAGTCTTTAGGCACTCAGAGCACGCTTTGCAAACAGAATAGCACGTTCACGTTCAGAGTTGAGTACTTCAGTTTACTTAGTTTGCAACTTAATTTTGAAAATGAAATCTTGCTGGTTGGGAAGGCTACTTTACAGAACAGACTTCATAACGGAGACCCCGTTACCCTTAAAGAAAGACAGCAGACTAATTCTACAAACGAGTCAAGGTGGTGTAGTCTACCGATACACTAAATACGGAATTCTTACGCACTAGAAATCTTAACATTGTAATAATTCTTCCCTTCCCCCAAATACCTGGGAGGTCGGTGGGGTATTGTGCAAAATGCGTTTGTTGCTAATGTAAATAGATCAAAGAAATGGCAGGGTGGCTGGAGTCGAATTTAATTACACGGCTTCTGTGGGACACTATTTATAATCTTTTATTTATTCCAGCTTTATTTCAGAGATGTTACTAAAGATGTGTGTTATAAATGTATTTATTTCGCTTCTCTAATTAAGTTACACGGTAAAATGCTTTGTTGTTTTAATCTAACTCTTAACATACGATTTGAATTCGAGAGTGATCAGATGTGCTATGTCAGTGTAAAATGCACCCAGTCATAGTGATTTAACACTCATTTTACTGTGTACTATGATTTATTTTATACAGCAACATTTCAGTATCAGTAATATTTCCGGTAATATATGCCGCTCTTGTTACCGGTGCAGGCTCGTGCGCTACAGCGAGTTGAATTCATAGGTGCAGATTTCGACTCCAGCTCAGCAACCAAAAAGTGTATTTGGATGGGCTTCTGCATGAATTATTAATATATCTCATTTTTCACTAAGTCAGCACTTGCACTGTGGAGTAATTGTGTGCGCGCGCGTGTGTGTAGCTACTGGAGGGACGAAATCGCGCCTGTTATTCCCCCTATTGTCGTGATATGCATGGGATACAAGTATACCACCCCGAACTGCTTTCTGGCGGCGTAGCAGGCTCAGTATCATTTCGTAGTGCAAAACCGTCTACATCCAGAATTAAAGTAGAAGTTCTGAAAATGAGTTCACGGTCACCAGGTCTTTCTAGATACCTTGGACAGTGTTTTGCCTACTAGAGACCCGTATCCAAGGTGTTTAATGGAAGGCGAGAGCAGATTAGGTCTTACCAAATGAATGTATCCTTATTTTATGACTTAAGAAACAGACTCCTATCAGTGGGATAATTTAGCTGACCTATGTAGGCTACATGGCCTATACATTCCGTGCTCCAAAGTGAAATTAAATTCTGAAATGTAGTTAGGCACAGTCAAAATGGTGGAGTGACTTCGCTCGATAAGACCTGTCAGAGAAAAGCCTTGGAATCGTGGTGTGAACAATAATAGATATGTGTATTTAAATTTTACGTAATGCACAACAACAGCACCGAAACCAGCTACGTGAAACCGATAACAGCAAACGCGTCGCTACTTAACCTCGTAATCTGGAGTAAAGGTATCTGCGCCCGTGGCTGGTCCGTTCATTAGTTCGTCTGTTCTTACCGCTGACCATGCACTTTGGACTGTTCCATTATAAACAGGCAGGATTTAATCGTAATGGCTATTGGCTATTCAATCAAAGGTACACTCAACCCTTCTCCATATGCGTTTTGAGAGTAAGAATCTTGGAACACATTGTAGTGCCTATTCTGCTGCGAAATATATGCAGGCTTGAGAGGCAGAATCATATTTGATAGCCGTTACTAAAAATCGCGTATTTAAAAACCACGTGTCCCTACACGTGAAAACCCAACATCTGCAGAGTAGGCCTACACATGTGAACTATAAACATAACCCCACATATAAAATAAGAGCGGGACCTCCCATTTTATAAAGGTAATCTACGCTGTTTCATTTAGTTTGCTTTCGTGTCAGAAAATTGTTCTCATTTGAAAAAAATCTGTCACCTGCGAAATGTGGAATTTCGTGTGATTTCATGCAAACAAACTTGTGAAAAAAGCCAATCGCATATGAAAGGTCCAATTCACACATGGCATTTAGTTTAAATGTTAAATTCACATGTGAAATTGTGATTTGCACATATAAAAAGGTAAATTTCACTTGGGTTTTTATTTCATAAGGGAGGCTACATTTCTCAAATAACGGAAACTAGCTTGGTAGCTTGACTGATTGCTAACCACTATTTTATTTCGTGATAAAAAAAACACTCTGGAAATTAACCGTGTGGTTAAAGATAATTGGAACAGTGCTTTAACAAGATGAGCCACGCAGCAGCCCGACTCTCATTCATATAAATGGCCTTCTTTTATTCAAGTCAAGATTCAGAGAAGCAAAGTGGCCTACGTTAACAGTATGATTAGAGATATCGTTGAAACATCTAAAATGTATGTCTTTGAAAATATCTTTGCAACCTATTCTTTCTCATAAAGGGCTGAATAAGGAGCATGTGCAGTGAAGATATTCATTCATTAATAATGTATTGTTTCCGGAATGCTTGAGTGATCTATAACTCAATAACTGTACAGAGACCACAAACAGATAGGCCAACATGATGGATATGCTACGCTCACGTTTTGCAACCTAAGTGGGCCTCAGGTGTTTCAGGAGCACGATAATCGATTGTTTTCATTTCTCCGGCTATTTCGCCGGCTTGTTATGATTATCTACTGCCTCTTTAACCACACTGCTCATTTACACTTACATTTGCATTTAATACTCTTTAACAGAAATTCCCACATAAAGGACGCAAACTAGTTTTGAATGGAGAATGGTCCATTTCAAGCAAAATCAAATGGAGACTGCAGGCTAAACAGCCAGTTGACGAAGACGGTATTTTTGTTACTTCCCGTATGTATGACTGCCTCGTGAATATTTATGAATTTGGTCCTCGTGGGGCAGACACTTCTGCTGAAAAACGTTATATGTAGCTAATATGTAAATCAGTGTCTCGTGAGTATGCGGTTTTGGCTGAGAACATGTCTCTTATTCCCGCTTGAACGATATCCGGCTAAGCAATGTGAATTGTCTTTTTTTCGTCAGGGTAAACACGCCTGTTTCTGCAATGTTTTCCCTTCATCGGTATTTTTTGTTAAACTCCAAGTCGGTTTTATTGCAAACAACGACATTCGGAACCGCTAGACGCATTGTAAATAAAGCACACAATATAAATAGTCTGTTTGGCGTTCTAATTACTAGATTCCTTAAACAGCTCAAAGCACTATTGTGAAGATGACATGACAATTATCTGGTTTATGTTTGGGTCTGTAAGTATTAAGTATTTTCCTGGTTGATGTGAGATGGAGTGTCGTGATGCAGTCAATGTCTTGATTTCAATATACAATTATTAATAAATACACCAAAAATGGAAGAAATATTAGTTATTTTTTTTTATATATCCCAAACTATTTTGGGATACATAAAATTTTATTTGTCTTTTTTTGTTCATGTTGTAAAATTCTCCATGGCGCCTGGGTGATTCTGATCTCTGTTTCACATCTGACCACTGCTCCACACTACTGCTGACCACAGCTTCACACTGCTGCCCTGCCCACTGCTCCACACTGCTGCTCTGGCCACTGCTCCACACTGTTGCTCTGGCCACAGCTCCACACCGCTGCTCTGACCACTGCTCCACACTGCTGCTCTGACCGCTGCTCCACACTGCTGCTCTGACCACTGCTCCACACTGCTGCTCTGACCGCTGCTCCACACTGCTGCTCTGACCACTGTTCCACATAGTTGCTCTGGCCACTGCTCCACACTGCTTCTCCAACCACGGCTCCACTCTGCAGCCAGTAAGGGGGTGTAATTGTGTTCCGGTCATTGGGGTCACCTCCCTTGGAGGGAGAGAGAGAAGGGGGCGCAGACTGAGGCCACTGTGTCATGTGTCCAGACAGTGTCTAGAAGCTGTCGGCGGAGGGATCCATACCTGAGTCTGCGGCTAATTGACAGGTTCATGCTCCCTACAGGGACACCTGAGTCCTGGTGGTCACCTAGCAACAGACAGCTTTCAACCCACACCACACTATGCATGGTTCAATAGCACAGTGAACTGTACGGGGTTTGGATTCTGTTTTTAACCAGTGTACATGCCGCTCATGCATTCTTCTCTCTGTTTCCCTATCTATCTCTTTTTGTCTTTCCTTCATCTGTCTTCCTCCTCTTTTCTCTATCTGTCTAACCTGTTCATTGAACTATCTTCGTTCTCTCTCTGTGTGTCTTTGCTACGGTCGTGATTACACAGCCCAGATTAACGCTCAAGTAAGTAAACACCATTAGCTGTGTCAGCCGCCAGCCAATCAGAGCGCCGCGCGCTGAGTCCCCTGTGACACGCTGACCCGCTGCATGTGCGTGTGCTTGTTTCCACAGCAACTTTCTGCGCCGAGGCTCCCCTGCTCTAATGCAGTGAAACGAGAGAGAGAGAGAGAGAGAGAGAGCGAGGGGAACGAGTTGGAGGGAGGATGATGTAAATGTAGAGATACTTCAGTGTTTCCCACTCAGAGTCCGGTAGGCTAACGGGCGAGTGGGCGTGCGCGGTGTTGGCGGAGCGATCCGTGCTCCGAGCCTTCGTCGGCAGTGTCAGGAGGCGGCGGGTTCGGCAGGGAGCGAGTGCGTGCCAAACGACAGCGCCGGAACAAACGCGGGGCGCAGGAGCAGACGTGGATGCCAGCATCTCTGTCCTGTGTGGGCGTGATGTAGCACACACTGATCAAGCATCTCTGTCCCCTGTGCGGGTGTGATGTAGCACACACTGATCAAGCATCTCTGTCCCCTATGTGCTAGTGATGTAGCACACACTGATCAAGCATCTCTGTCCTGTGTGGGCGTGATGTAGCACACACTGATCAAGCATCTCTGTCCCCTGTGTGCTAGTGATGTAGCACACACTGATCAAGCATCTCTGTCCTGTGTGGGCGTGATGTAGCACACACTGATCAAGCATCTCTGTCCCCTATGTGCTAGTGATGTAGCACACACTGATCAAGCATCTCTGTCCCCTATGTGCTAGTGATGTAGCACACACTGATCAAGCATCTCTGTCCTGTGTGGGCGTGATGTAGCACACACTGATCAAGCATCTCTGTCCTCTGTGTGCTAGTGATGTAGCACACACTGATCAAGCATCTCTGTCCTCTGTGTGCTAGTGATGTAGCACACACTGATCAAGCATCTCTGTCCTGTGTGGGCGTGATGTAGCACACACTGATCAAGCATCTCTGTCCTCTGTGTGCTAGTGATGTAGCACACACTGATCAAGCATCTCTGTCCTGTGTGGGCGTGATGTAGCACACACTGATCAAGCATCTCTGTGCCCTGTGTGGGCGTGATGTAGCACACACTGATCAAGCATCTCTGTGCCCTGTGTGGGTGTGATGTAGCACACTGATCTAGCATCTCTGTGCCCTGTGTGGGTGTGATGTAGCACACTGATCTAGCATATCTGTCCCCTGTGTGCTAGTGATGTAGCACACTGATCAAGCATCTCTGTCCTGTGTGGGTGTGATGTAGCACACACTGATCAAGCATCTCTGTGCCCTGTGTGGGCGTGATGTAGCACACTGATCAAGCATCTCTGTGCCCTGTGTGGGTGTGATGTAGCACACTGATCTAGCATCTCTGTGCCCTGTGTGGGTGTGATGTAGCACACTGATCTAGCATATCTGTCCCCTGTGTGCTAGTGATGTAGCACACTGATCAAGCATCTCTGTCCTGTGTGGGCGTGATGTAGCACACTGATCAAGCATTTCTGTCCTGTGTGCTAGTGATGTAGCACACACTGATCAAGCATCTCTGTCCTCTGTGTGGGCGTGATGTAGCACACACTGATCAAGCATCTCTGTCCTGTGTGGGCGTGATGTAGCACACACTGATCTAGCATCTCTGTCCCCTGTGTGGGCGTGATGTAGCACACACTGATCAAGCATCTCTGTCCCCTGTGTGGGCGTGATGTAGCACACACTGATCAAGCATCTCTGTTCTATGTGGGCGTGATGTAGCACACACTGATCTAGCATCTCTGTCCCCTGTGTGGGCGTGATGTAGCACACACTGATCAAGCATCTCTGTCCCCTGTGTGGGCGTGATGTAGCACACACTGATCAAGCATCTCTGTCCTGTGTGGTAGTGATGTAGCACACACTGATCAAGCATCTCTGTCCTGTGTGGGCGTGATGTAGCACACACTGATCAAGCATCTCTGTCCTCTGTGTGCTAGTGATGTAGCACACACTGATCAATGAGCCACCAATCAATGGCCTACCGGAGATGGTTGACTAACACACTGCAGTGTTACATCAAACAGGCGTACTGACTGGCCCGAGCCGTTCTGTGTGTATGTGCGCTACCGTGAAACTCCCTGAGCGGACCCTCCTCCCACCCACACGCACACGCACACGCACACGCACACACACACGCACACGCACATGCACACACACACACACACACACACGCACACGCACATGCACACACACACACACACACACACGCACACGCACATGCACACACACACACACTCAAACACGCACACGCACACACACACACGCACACACACACACAAACACGCACACGCGCACACACGCACACACACACACACAAACACGCACACGCACGCACACACACACGCACACACACACACAAACACGCACACGCACACACACACACACACACACACACGCACACACACGCACACACACACGCACACAAACACACAAACACGCACACGCACACGCACACACACACACGCACACACCCACTCTTTCGCAATGTTTTCATATCAGAGAAAGGAATTGTATGGGATTTTAAGCTGTAAATGATAAAATTTGATGTGTGTTGGACTCATGTAAACAATGTTTGTGCTATATTAACTCATCGTCTTACTGCGTAGTCTTGTGTAACCAAGTGCTGGAGTTCACACAGATGGTTCACACTGGACACACATGGCCTGTCCTGTACACACACACACACGCTCACACACACACACACACTATGAAAGTAATAGAATTATGTCCTGTCACTGAGTGGTCTGCGCATGCACATTATTTGTGGAAGGAGGGGAGGTCTTAATGCTTTCACAGTGAGGAAAGGTATCTCTCTCTCTTCATCTTTTCTCTCTCTCTCCCTCTCTCCCTTTCTCTTTCTCATCTCTGGAGACCCCCTGCTACAGGCTCTAGCACAGACCCAGGCCTGACTTGGCCCCCTCTCCCTCCCTCCTTTCTTCCCACCTCCTCCCCTCCCCCTCCTGAGTGATATCACTCCCATGGTGCCTCAGTGGGCCCGGACCCCGGGGTGCTGGAGAGAGCAACGTGGAGGCCGACGGCCCGGCGGAAACAAACGCGGTCAGGCTTCCAGCAGCGCGCGTGGGGCTCGCTGAGAGAGGACCCGGGTCCTGTTCCTGAGCGCAGGTTAGCCGTGCGGCTGTGGAGCGCTAGTACCTTCCACAACCCCCTCCTCTCATTACCGCCACCCCCTCCCCCACCCCCTCCTCTCCATCCTGCCTCGTGGCCGCGCGGCTCCCCGGTGCGTCCGGCTTCCTGCCGGCGCGAGGGTCCGAAACCTCGCCGCGCGCGTCTGAGGGGGAACGGGACGGAGTCCGGAGTCCGTCCGTCCGTCCCTTTACGTCCCTCTGTCTGTCCCGGCCCGGGTTCCGGCCCCAGGTCTGCACCGGGCGGGCGCTAACGGTTCCGGTTCCGGTTCCGGTTTGGGTTTGGGTTTCAGATGCTGCGGGTTGACCTGGAATCGCTGTCTCTCAGGCTGCAGGAATCTGGATGCCCTCAATTTGGGGCCCAAATTTATCTCTCTCTCTCTCCGCAGCGAGAGGAAGAACCCGCTCGCCGAACCCACAGAGCGAGAGAGAGAGAGAGAGAGAGCGAGGGAGGAAGCCAGAGGGCCCAAGAGGAAGAGGGCGAGACTGAGAGGAAGAGAGCGAGGGATGTAAATACAGAGGCAGAGAGGAAGAAGGAGAGGGTGAGAGATAGAGAGAGAGAAGGGGGAGTGAGCGGGTGGTGGAGGAAGTGATGAAAAAGAAGAGAAGGAGAGAAGCCCATGTGGCAGCGAAGAGGAGTGACCTGAGGAGACCCTCACCATCCAGCCCAGAGAAATGCCCCTTTTACCCCCCCCCCCCCCTTCCACCCATCTGTCACTGTACAACTACCTGTCTGTCGCTGGGCCGGTTACCCCACCGTCGTACCCCCCTCCCCCCCCGGGGCGCCCCGCGCGGCCCTTACCTCCGTCGGAGTAGGTCTCGGTGCCGTATCCGTCCTGCAGGCCGGTGCTCCAGGTGCCCTCGTACTTGGCGCTGCTGCCGGTGCTCTCCCGCAGGCCGTAGCGCCCCTTAAATCCGTGCGTCCACTCGCCCTTGTACACCCACTTCCCCTTGTTCTCCACGCCGATGCCGTGCCTCTTGCCCTGGGCCCACGTGCCCTGGTAGGTGTTCCCGCTGGGCCAGGTGTACACGCCCAGCACCTCGAACCCGTGGCTCCAGGACCCCGAGTACTCGCCCTGGCCCTTGGGGCCCGTGCAGATGCCGTGGCCGTGGGCCTTCCCCTCCTCCCACCCTCCACAGTATGACCCCCCATCATCAAAGTCGAACCTGCCCCCACTGGACATGCATGAAACAGGTTTTGGCAAATCCCCCGAACCTCAAAAAGAAAAAAAGAGCAAAAGGGTTAAAAAGTGACCAAAGGAAGGAGGAAAGGGATGAAGAAAGCGGACCCGAAACTCGGGGGGGCGTAGGAGCCGGTTCCCCCCCCCTTCTCGGACGGACGATGAAACCGGAGCGGAGGAGAGGAGGCCCCACGCCTCCGGTCCTCGGAGAGGAGAGTCGGGCCGGGCGGCGCGGTGCGGCGCGGTGCGGTGCTGTGTGGCGTAGTGTGTGGTGCGGCGGGTGCTCCTCCGGGCCTCCTCAGACCATCCTCCCGGCGCGGGTCACTCCAGCCCGCTCCCCCCGCGGCTGGGATACGGGACCAGGGGCCCGGCGGCCATGCGTCTCCCCGCTGACGCTCGAGCACAGAGTTCGGGGTACACCCCTCCCCTTTCCTCGCCGACGCGGCGAGTCCCCCCCCCCCTTCCTCTCCCCTGTCACCCCGCCCCCCCCGCCTCCAGGCGCAATCTCCACAGAGCCGGTCGGACGGCCCTGCCGCTCCCTCCTGGCGCTCCCCGTGGGTCTTCCCCCCCCCGAGGCTGGCTGGGGGGTCGGTCTCCGCCTAGAAACCCGGAATCCTACGCAGCCGTCTCCAGGCGTGGCAGGGAACCATGGCGATGGCGATCCGTTCTTCCCCCTTTCCGCTCTCTCTCTCGGCCCGAGATCAGGCGCTCTGCCTCCCCGTCCCAGCGCCAGGAACGGCGGAGCGGAAAAAAAGAGAGAGAGAGAGGGACGGAGAGGGACGGAGAGAGGGAGAGAGAGGATCTGCTAGGCTTCTCTCTACGGCTCGCGATGGAGACGGCAATGCAGTCTCTCCCCTTCTCCACGGCAGACACACACACACACACACGCACACCCGCGCACACACACACACACTGTCTCTTTCGGACGCTTCCGATCGCGCTCCTGCACGCACCTCGACGATAAACAACCGACCTGATCTGAGGTTTTTTTTTTTTTTCTCCGCTTCTCCTGTTCTCTCTCGCTGTCTCTCTCTCTCTCTCTCTCTCTCTCTGTGCTGTCTCTTCCCCAGGTCCGTTCGTAGTCTAACGCTGGGGTCCTGGCTCCCGTTTGGCGGATGGAGGAAAGGTCCGCGGTCCCCTTTTTTGGGCTTCTTCTCGGGGGGCTCGGCTCCGGTGATTTTCACTTATCGCGCTCTGCCTTTTTTTTGGTCGTCATCCTTATTTCCCCCGGCCCTCGTCGTGCGGGGCTGCCTCTCTCTCTCTCTCCGTGGTGTCTCTGAATCCTGCTCATTAGAGGAGGACTGTTCCAACGCAGCCAGGTCCCCCTCCCCCTCCCTCCCCCCTCCCTCCCCTCCCCCCCCCCGCTTTTAAAGAGACAGTGGAACAGCCAGCCTCTCTCAGCTCCCCCCCCCCCCCCCCCTCATGGCCCCAGGGAGCAGAGATTGCTTTTCCTAATTGCCCTGCTTGCTTTCCTCTCCCTCTCTCTCTCTCTCTCTCTCTCTCTCACCGTTGCTCAATCCCTCTGCTCTCCTTATTGCTGAGAAATAGGTGTTTCACAGCTCAGCCAGATGAATAGGTGAATCATAGGCCCCTGCAACGGTCTCCAATTATATACAGCCTTTTTAACACAGCCAGTTTTGACACTTATTTTTGAAGAAGAGTTTAATTTTAATACAGTACTGCACCTTCGACAAGCTGTTATGCACATTTTTATTTTTACACATGTAGACATTTATATATATGTATACATATATATATATATATACACACACACATACACATATATAGAAAAAAAGAGAGTGAGTGTGTCAAACAAAAGGAGACCTTTCAGTTTCAGAGATAATCAGGTGTGTGTGTTTGTACCTGTGTGTGCTTATGTGTACATGTGTGTGTGTGACTGTATATGTATGTGTGTATTTGCTTGTGTATGTATATGTGTATATGTGTGTGTGGTGTTTGTTTTCTGCGTGTGTGTGTGTGTGTGTGTGTGCGCAAGTTGGTGCGCATCTTCCTTGATTGAGACACGCTCAGCTCTGGTCAGGTGGTGACGGCAGGGCAGGCTAGGCGCGGTTGTCAAGGAGACGTTTGGATGCAGGTTCGATTCCCCCAGTGTGACTGACGCAAAGTGTGGCCCTGGGGCAAAGCCCTTCGCCACAGCTGATTCAGTAAATATCCAGCTGTACGTGCAATATGGTATGTATGTCCAAATAAATATCCTATCATGCAATCACAGCTCTGTGTGTGTATCTGTCACAGCCGTGTGTGTCTCTATCCCTGCTGTGTGTATCTATCACTGCTGTGTGTATGTATCACTGCTGTGTGTATCTATCACTGCTCTGTGTATATATATATCACAGCCGTGTGTGTCTCTATCCCTGCTGTGTGTATCTATCACTGCTGTGTGTATGTATCACTGCTGTGTGTATCTATCACTGCTCTGTGTATATATATATCACTGCTGTGTGTATCTATCACTGCTCTGTGTATATATATATCACTGCTGTGTGTATCTATCACTGCTCTGTGTATATATATATCACTGCTGTGTGTATCTATCACTGCTCTGTGTATATATATATCACTGCTGTGTGTATCTATCACTGCTCTGTGTATATATCACTGCTGTGTGTATCTATCACTGCTCTGTGTATATATATATCACTGCTGTGTGTATCTATCACTGCTGTGTGTATGTATCACTGCTCTGTGTGTATCTATCACTGCTGTGTGTATCTATCACTGCTCTGTGTATATATATATCACTGCTGTGTGTATCTATCACTGCTCTGTGTATATATATATCACTGCTGTGTGTATCTATCACTGCTGTGTGTATGTATCACTGCTGTGTGTATCTATCACTGCTGTGTGTATCTATCACTGCTCTGTGTATGTATCACTGCTGTGTGTATCTATCACTGCTCTGTGTATATATATATCACTGCTGTGTGTATCTATCACTGCTCTGTGTATATATATATCACTGCTGTGTGTATCTATCACTGCTCTGTGTATATATATATCACTGCTGTGTGTATCTATCACTGCTCTGTGTATGTATCACTGCTGTGTGTATCTATCACTGCTCTGTGTATATATATATCACTGCTGTGTGTATCTATCACTGCTCTGTGTATATATATATCACTGCTGTGTGTATCTATCACTGCTGTGTGTATGTATCACTGCTGTGTGTATCTATCACTGCTGTGTGTATCTATCACTGCTGTGTGTATCTATCACTGCTCTGTGTATGTATCACTGCTGTGTGTATCTATCACTGCTCTGTGTATATATATATCACTGCTGTGTGTATCTATCACTGCTCTGTGTATATATATATCACTGCTGTGTGTATCTATCCCTGATGTGTGTATATATCACTGCTCTGTGTGTATCTATCACTGATTTGTATATGTATCTATCACTACTGTGTGTATCTATCACCATTGTGTGTGTGTGTACCTATCCCTGCTGTGTATATCAATCACTGATTTATGTGGATCTATCCCTGCTGTGTGTATCTATCCCTGCTCTGTATGTGTATCTATCACTACTGTGTGTATTTATCAATATTGTGTGTACCTATCACCATTGTGTGTGTGTATCTATCCCTGCTGTGGAAGTTTATCCACTGGGCTACTGTAGAGCGGATCAGACTTAGCTGAGTATAAATAGCTTTAATGTCAGAGCCCTGACATGCCGGTCAACGTCTGTCTCCCAGGGGTCACTAGAGACTGGGAGCTCACAGAAGACCCAGAGAGCAGCCACTCCTAAACACCTGGAAAGCGCTGTGTGTGTGTGTGTGTGTGTGTGTGTGTGCATGGAGGCAGGTGGAGGTACTAAGTCGTCTCTTTGTTAACTCTGGTTTGTGAGTGGAGCATTGGGTTTAATTGGCTCCATTTGTGCTGCAGAGGATGGGAACTGTCCCCTGGGAGACACATAGCCCCACCCCCCTCTCCAGCCAGCCCTGCTCCCAGCCCCCTCCCTCCCTTTCCTTAATGATAATCAATGCTAATCAGCTGACAGCAGGCAGGGCCAGAGGGCACATCTGAGCACAGCTGATGGAAATGATACTATGATCAAAACAACCTCAACCCATTCAGCACACAGCCACTGGTGCTCTCCTACTCAAACGTCTACTACACCTGCTGCCCTTCATGCTGCTCCTGTTCCTCTTCAAGCAAAGCTATTCCTATATGTAGCTTTATCCTTTAAAGTCCCACTTACTCACACTGTCTTACTTACTCACACAGTCCCACTTACTCAAACTGCCCCACTTACTCACACAGCCCCACTTACTCACACAGCCGCACTTACTCACACAGCTCCACTTACTCACAGCTTCACTTACTCACACAGTCCCACTTACTCACACAGCCCCACTTACTCACACAGCCTCCACTTACTCACAGCTCCACTTACTCACACAGCCTCCACTTACTCACAGCTCCACTTACTCACACAGTCCCACTTACTCACACAGCCCCCTTACTCACACAGCCTCCACTTACTCACACAGACCCTTACTCAAACTGCCCCACTTACTCACACAGCCCCACTTACTCACACAGCCTCCACTTACTCACAGCTCCACTTACTCACACAGTCCCACTTACTCACACAGTCCCACTTACTCACACAGCCCCCTTACTCAAACTGCCCCACTTACTCACACAGCCCCACTTACTCACACAGCCGCACTTACTCATACAGCCTCCACTTACTCACACAGCCGCACTTACTCAAACTGCCCCACTTACTCACACAGCCCCACTTACTCACACAGCCTCCACTTACTCACACAGCCTCCACTACCTGCACACAGCCCCTTCTCTTAACTGCCCCTATGCCACACAGCCCCATTACATCACAAACACCTCACACTTACTTCACAGCTCCACATTACTACAAACACAGTCATCACACTTCTAGACTGCCAGGCCGCACGTTAGCCTCCACTTACTCACACAGCCCCCTTACTCAAACTGCCCCACTTACTCACACAGTCCCACTTACTCACAGCTCCACTTACTCACACAGCCGCACTTACTCAAACTGCCCCACTTACTCACACAGCTGCACTTACTCACACAGCCCCCTTACTCACACAGCCCCACTTACTCACACAGCCCCCTTACTCAAACTGCCCCACTTACTCACACAGCTGCACTTACTCACACAGCCCTTACTCACACAGCCCACTTACTCACACAGCCCCCTTACTCACACAGCCCCACTTACTCACACAGCCCCCTTACTCAAACTGCCCCACTTACTCACACAGCTCCACTTACTCACACAGCCGCACTTACTCAAACTGCCCCACTTACTCATACAGCTCCACTTACTCACACAGCCCCCTTACTCAAACTGCCCCACTTACTCACACAGCTCCACTTACTCACACAGCCGCACTTACTCAAACTGCCCCACTTACTCATACAGCTCCACTTACTCACACAGCCGCACTTACTCAAACTGCCCCACTTACTCACACAGCTCCACTTACTCACACAGCCTCCACTTACTCACACAGCCCCCAGTCACACTGTCCATGTCACAGCCCCCTTTCCTCTTTCCCTAACTGTCCCCTATGGCCTACAGCTGTATGTACACCTGCTCAGTAAATTACACTAGCAAAACACCTGAAAAACACCCTTTTAGACTTCTAGACCTAAGCATTTCCAACAATAAACATACATATTAAGACACATTTCATGAAAGGCACACATTTTGTGTGTGGGAGTAATTGCTCAGGGCGGCTGCAGTTGACCATGCTCGTCATTGAAGGTGAGCAGGTCGAGCACACAGATTGTCTGTAACTGTGCAAACATAATGGATTTTACTTTGCTTCCCCTTTAAATGGACAAAAACATTTTTTTTTTCTTTGGTCTCGGAGGTCAATAGCTGCTTTATTGAAAGCATTGTGAGAGATCTGTGGTTTTGACTGTTCTTTGTAGCGGTAATTACTTGTATCTCTTCGTTTATAAACTGCTATACCAACATCAGAAGCTGATTTCTTATGTAGATATTGTGTGTCAGGTCGTGTATATTGTTAGGCCACATCAGTGATTCTGAGCCATGATATCAAGACCCCCCAGTGTATGATGTCAATGTTAGTTACCACAAAACAATATAGCCTAATCAGGCTTAACTGAGAACTTAGGTTAAACTTCCGTTTTATACTGCCAGCATTTTACAAGTATTTTCTGAAGAAGAAAAAAAAATTAGTTGTTGGATGTGTTAAAAGGAATTTTAAAAATATTCTAAATTTTTTACCTCTGGTAAATGTATTGTTCAATGTAGTAGTATTAAGAGGGTAAAATTAAATTCAATTTCTGATTTTTCGATTCACATTGGACTTAAAACAATGATTTGAACAGCCGGGTTACATGTTAATTTAGCGGAAAGATATTACTAAAAATAATTCACAGGAAAGGATTTATGTTTAGCTTTTTTCATTAGCACAAAACACATCTCCAGTTATTTTAAAAGATTCACACACGGGGTAAAATTTAGATCAGCGTTGAACAAACTGGTGAATCAGTTTGGGTTAAATAAATTCTGAACAAAAACCAGCAGGCACTGCTTATCCATAGTACAAGGACTGGAAAACCATGTGCCATGTAATTGATCTGTAGATATAGGTAGTGCAGTAGCTTTTAAGCATCTAATGACGTTCGCGTGTTCCCCTTGGTGAAAAATGAACGCTAGGTCCACCCACCTGCCCCCTCAGTTACATTCATTTTCTTAATATCTCGAATGGAACGACTTCGAATCACTATCAACTCGCAATCCACAAAAAGTGAGATGATGAGATGAGATATTTCGTCCGGTGGCTGCCATAAGCCCATTTTGAATCGGAACCAGATAGCAACTGCGATCAGCTGCACATGCAAAGGGAGCCGAAGGGCCCTTTCTGCGCTGCAGGAGCATCCAACAGTGCGTCAATAGCGCTCTCTAGTGGTCTTGTCCGAAAATCACATGCGCCCTTTTGGTACTCCTTTCACACAATCGCAATTTCCAGGAGTTCACGAGACAATTACGAATGAAGCTGGCGCGATATGAGTTCTACATTCAGATAACATTTCCTAATATAAACACGGAAAACACAGGCTACGGGTTGCAGCCAGTACAAAGGTACAGGACCAGTGTACCAAGAGCCGGATAAATTGAATACATTTTTCAAGCTGTATAACCCCTAGTCACCGGTAGGGTCCGTTATTTTCAAGAAAGTACGATATGTTCGGATAGGTTTAGGGACCGTCCGTTACTTTCTCAAGTTTTTGTGTTTTGTAATTTACTCCTGATGTTTATTATAGAAACGCTTGCCTGTTGTTGATATGCAAAGAACATTTAGACAAATTTGTTTTTTAAATGTACAAACGTGTACAAATGTGATATACCACCAAGTCATTCTGCGTTTAGGTGACAGCCTATCTGTCCATCTGTCTGACCTGAAATTGCGATAGCATGTTCTCCAACTAGCGCAAATGAGTTCATGAGAGCAGGCCACAATCTCCTAGAAAAGGCGCCCTTTGGCAAAGTCAACACTGCGGCATACGTGTCGTATCGATTTTCTTAAATTGAGGTATTGGGGCAAACATGACGGCATGCTTGTATTGCCAAACGTTTTCAATCGTGAAAACATTATCAAAGCAGTATTTATAACTCTTTGGCGAAGTCCAGAATTAACACAGTTTATGGGATCCCAGTGACGCTTTAAATAAAACGAAATACAATGGAAAGAAGCATCTCGTTTCACCAGTATCTTAGCTTACAGTAACTAATGGAAGGTGTGCGCAAAGATGGAAGGGGCGTCGGCGCAGAAAGGCGAACCAATTACAACGCAGTATTTATCCTGTCTTCGTGTACTATGACCAACCAGAATGTTCGGTGCCCATGTGAACCACACTCACTCCCTGGCGCCACTTGACTGACAGCAAGGTTGACGTAATAATATAGTGATGACAGAACTCCAAAAAATATTGCCAAAACCTAATGGAGACACGAGTTTGTATTTGAGAGAGGAGGGTGGTTATTGTTTCCCCCCGTCTTTCTGTAATACTTTGTGTTTAAAACTTTAATATCTAATTTAGGAAAAGTATATGGCTTATTTGCAGAGTCTGGAGAAAAATACAGTTTTTTGTCTCGGACACAGGCAACAAGCAGTTACGGGTCACAACTGTAATGGAGACGCAGCGAACTCCTAAACAAACACAGTTCCTCGCTGTCAAAATCAGCGAAAAGCATGAGCGCATGTGAAAGAGATGCGGAGTGTGGGGTCCACTCTGGCCAATCACAGCAACAAGTATAGTTGTCGACAAACAGCTCATCCAATCGTATTTCATAATAATATACGGTGGGTCGGGTTAGTGGGGAGAGTTTAGGATGGTGAACCACACAGCTGTTTTGCTCGATTTCAAAGCAAGGGTATGATAAGACTAAAGGAGAAATTATATTCTTAATGTAACGAGCACTCTGGTATGTTCCCGGATAGAAACAGCGACAACTCCTTTAAAAACGAAGGTAGGAATTCCAGCGTATGAAAAACACTCTGTGAGTGAAGCACAATCCTTCTCTTTTTTGGTATTCCAACTACGAGCTCGAGTCGCTGGAGTTTGTATATGATCTTGTTTATTGGCCGACGCTCCCTAATAATTTTAACGCGTGTCACGCTGGTGGCTACAACTGGAAAAAAGACTTTTTACTGCGAGAATCGGTCGAGAAAATGGCACGAATGGTGGATGGAGAAACGTGGACGTAGAGCGTGCTTTTTCCAGACTCTTCGAAATGGTCATTTACATTTTAATGTATTTTCCGGTGGATGTAATACAAAGGTCTTCCATAACCTACTGAGGCGGAGAGCCGGAGAACGAAGGAAAGAGGGATGTCTGGCCGTGCTGTGCCATACAGAGTAGTAGGCTACAGTAAACACAGACACGCGCTTTGTCTGCGGAGTGCTTTTATGTACAGTGACATTTAATAAATACGTTTTTAAAAATTGATTAATAAGCATAAGGGCAAATTCGCATTGATAGTACTGCGGAAGACATGCTTTGATTTTTAACGTCGAAAAACGGGAGTGAATAGGCTGAGGAAGGAACAAGAGTTTACAAAGTTACGTTTACATATTTTGCATCCGTATAGGCTGCCTCTACTTCTGGTATAAATCAGGGATTAGGCTACTTGGCTTTGTTGCAAATACACATTTGTTTAATCGACTTTGCTTTACTGGTTGTCGAGAAATGGAAAATAGACTCTTAACAAATGGAAAATAATTGCTAATCTTCCATTTAAACAAAACTGGCAATAGGACCTGCGGTGAAAATGGTAGAGAAGAGGTGTACGGTTCAAAGGGAAGGGGTGTACCGTTGGTTCTCCCAACTAAACTCCGCGCAGCGGGCGGAGTTCCTCTGTGGGCTGCTGGATCTTTGCGTGCCCATAGAGCTGCGCTTTCTCGGCTCCTGTCTGGAGGACCTGGCGCGCAAAGACTACCACTCCCTGAGAGACGCGGAGATCAAAGCCAACAACCCGGCGGACCTGGCGAACCTGACCAACATCACGGACGAGGTGGTGCGGAGCAAGCTGCTCATCTCCCTCGCGCTGCTCAACTCGGACAACCGAGAGGCCGCGGGAGTCCTCTTCAGGACTCTAACACACATCGACTCCATCATCAACAACTATGGACTGCAGCTCAACGACGGCCAGACTGGAGACCAGTTCCTGCTCTTGTTCACCATGGCATCCAACCACCCAGCGTTCAGCTTCCACCAGAAGCAGGTACTCCGGCAGGGGCTCGTGCAGATACAGGGCATCCTGCAGACGACGTGCGGCGAGCATCACTCCGGCGTAGGCAGCGGTGCGCTAGCCACCCTTACCTCCGCCAACACCGTCACCACCTACATCACAGCCGCCACCCTCAACTCTTGTTATGCCGGATGTACCAGCTGCCAAACGGTAGGTGCCACAGCTAAAAATGATACATAATTCAGGTGAACAATTATCAGCACGTGGCCTGTGTTCTTTGTTTTCAAACCAGTCTAATTGCCAGTCCTGCCCTACTGAAAAGTTTGCATGGAGGACTTAGCCTGTGCATCTGGTTTTGATATTGTTCTTCAGAGGGAGTTGGGCTTGGTTGGTACTTGTACAGGTTAGGCTTACAGTTGTTAGAGTACTGGGTATTCGTTTGTGTGGCTGGGGGCAGGGGGCATGCTAAACTTTTTGGGTCAGTGGGGGGCAGTCCTTCCTCAGCTCAAAGCAGAAAACCAGTGCCCAGGTGCAGTGATGGGGACACTGTGAGGGAGGAGATGTGGCCACCCAGACGTGACCAAGACTCATTGTCCTGACCCTTGTGTGGTCATTCAATATGCCAGGGGTCCTGCTGAGGAGGTAGGGACTTTTCCCAGGGTCCTGGGCCACTTCCCAAAACTGCTGCCTCAGCCCGATCGACTTCCATTACCGATTTATTTGGCTAAATAAACCCATCCTCCTTCGCCTCAGCTGGTTTGTGGTACTGAGAAACGCCGTGGGAACTTAGGAAAGGTGCTACAAAAACACAATTCAGTATTTCCATGATGATTATCATTGCTAGGCTTCCAAGCCCAGAGGGCTGATTAGTAGCCCATTTGCTTTTCTTTAAAAAAAAAAAAAAGTTTTTCCAGCATCTTTTTTTTTTGTCAGGCCTACTGCGTTCATTCTTCAGTGAGAGCACGGTTTGGCCTTAGGCCATGACGTTGGACCTGTTCACGCCTGGCCTGTGGGCCAGGCACCTGTATTGCCGGATAAGTGTGTGATTTTTTTAACTTAACAGCTTCCTGGTTTTGCAGGGTTTGTGTATTAAAGCTCTAGCTGCAATTGGCCAGTGACCTAGTCATGTGACTTGGTGACCATGTTGCAAACAGGTAATATAGATTATTCAGGTTGAGAACGATCATTTCTGATACTCTTTGATGTGACCTTCAGCTTTGCCAATGGCTGCAGAAGGTCACTTCCTTTTAATTCCTTAAGTGAATTAAAACACATTCATTTGTCACATGAGGTGGCAGATATTTTGCATATGCTCACTTTATGTTAAAGTAGTATTAAAGCAGTTTCATGTGTATTTCCTCCAATAAGTGTCACATACATTATTAGTGCACAGACAGTTGATCCTGTTCTCTTAGGAAGATTAACTAGTCCCTTTAACTTAAAGGTTTTGATGGTTTTTCACCTGTATTTGGAACAATACAAATGCAAAAGGATGTCTTTGTACAAACTTTTTGGGGGAGTTTTGATTTTTCCCTGTATCTTTTATTACCAAGAGGTGGGGAGATTCGTGACACCACTAGTATCTTTTCCTATGTGGAGTCACTGTGGTTTGTAATCTCTTTGGGACAACTTGGTGGAATCACATTGATTTGTACTCTCTATGGCACAGCTACGTGGAGTCATAATGATTCGTAATCTCTATGGTACCATTGTATGGAGTGGAGATTTGTTGTAATCTCTACTGTACAACAGTGTGGGGTAGTGGTGGCCTGAGGTTCCTGCGATACGGCCGAGGTTAGGGGCGGTGATGCAAGATCTCTGTGCGGCGGCAGTGTGGGGCTAAGCTGGTGATTCATAGGGATCTCGGGTTAGAGTAGGGGTGTGGGGAGTAGGGGGGGGGGGGGGAGTTGCTTTGAAGGTGGAGGGAGACATGCTGTGTAAATATGTCTCTGTGAGAAGGAGGGGGAGAAAAAACGGGAGTTTGAGAGGAAACTGGTTTTATTTTGTGTCTTGGCCCCCGTCGCGCTCGGGTCAGCACATTGCTTGGTGCTGAAGTAAGCTCTGTGTGTGAGGCTCCCCTGTGTACCGCCAGGAAGCCCCAAACTGCTGGCTGGCTGTGAAGGCCTTTAGTCAAACACATACCAAAACAGTACATGTAAACATTTGGTAGACCCTCCCCCCCCTAGCCCCGTAGTCTACAACCCCTCCCCCAGCCCCCGCAGCTGAGTTTAACCGGCAGACGTTACACAAAGCGCTGTAATGTCAGCGTTAGGTGGTGAAGTCCACGGTTGTCGGTTTCTGATGCCTGTAGTATTTTTGGACTTCATTTCCCATCAGCACCTCTGCGAATCCTTATTTTGTCTCACACGGCGAAACAGCCGCCCCTCTCCCCGAAAACGAGCCCTCCTCTCTACAAGATGCTTATAACTCTTCCCCCCGCCCCTACGTCGGAAACCGTGCCCTCTCGTCCTGTCCCACCTGCGATACCGAACCTCTTATCCCCTGTCTGCGCGATACTGTACGCTACCCCTCCTCTGCGGGTGATAGCATAGCCCCTCCCCCTCCTCCACGTGTAACGCCGTAGCCCCGCCCCCCTCCTCCACATCTGAAAGCAATTTGTGTGTTCAGGACAAAGTTCAGCCTGTTCCACTCCTCTTCCGACTGCGTCCGAGTTCGCCGCTACGAACGTCGGGGGAAGCAGGATGCTCTCCGAAACACCGCGGCCCCGTCCCGGACAGCCGAAGGGCTTTTCGCCGCGTCCAACCCCCTTAGCCATGTACCTGTGTGTGTGTGTTTATTGCGTGTGTGTATCCAGGTGTTCACCCGACGCTGAGTCTTTTTGGCGGTGTCATCGGATGTGATCTGGCTGTGGAGGGGAGGGGAGGGGAGGGGGTGGACAGAGGATGTGGCAGTAGATTTTGGGAAAAGCAGATTTAATTGGTTTCAGATCTGGTCTGTGTGCTGCAGAGCGTCAGCACGTGGTTCTCCCCTTACACACACAGCATTTTCAGTCAGCGTGGGCGGGAGGGAGGGAGGGAGGGAGAGGGAGAGAAGAAGGGCCAGAGAAACAAAAAAAGGGAGAAAGGGAGAAATGCTTCAGCACGTGGTAATGGTGTACTAAACCTCCAGAGCCTTCTGTGTTTATACAGACAGTACGAAAACACATGACTGAAAAACGTGTTGCATTTTTTATTGCACATGCAAACATACCAACAGGAACGCTGTTGTGTAGACTAGTTTACAATAAATGAGCTTTTTTATTTTCATATTTAATACAGATCGAAAGTGAGGTAAATGTGGAGCTGAGGTCAATGTTTCCCTTCACTGTGCTGGTCGTTTCGGTTGGGTTCCCGCTGCTGGCTGGTGAGGCAGCCATTTCTACCGTGTTGTGTTCTTGCACCTGCCTGAAGAACCGTGGATGTAAACTGTGGTCTGAGGGGAAGGCGAACACCTCGTCCTTAATGGCCCGTTCACCCAGGGTGTCCATCACTCTCAGGCTGGATGGTCCTCGCAATGTGCTAAATCCCTGAAGACCTTGGTGTTGTAAAACGGTAACAAAAACATGAGAACGAAAAACACTTTTTTTTAAACAAGACCAGGTTAAAACCTAGTATGTGGCTGGACCTAACACACGTGATCCGGCCGACCAATGGTGTGACTTCGTAACTCGGCCGACCAATGGTGTAACTTCGTCCCTCACTCAATCACTCAGTCACAGACATTTGCGTTTGTAGGGCTGGCCCCGCTGTTGCGGTCCAGCCAAAAACTTGTAGTGTGTACAGGGAAGGGTTCCATGACAACTACTTAAATATTTTTAAAAAATATTTCACAGTTTCATATTTGCAGTGACGAGAAAAAATCACAAGAAAAATGACCGGGAGGTTCATTTTTATATATTAAACAAGTGACCCACATTGCAGTTTTCCATATGGTCAGATTTTATGTAGGCCTACTTTTTTTGACATTGTGTATTTAGCCTTTTCTCTGTTATGTTATTAAAAACATGCTCTTTTGCCCTTGTATTTTGGTTATTATGATTCGATTTTAAAAGAGGAAATGTTTGAGTATGAGAATTTCATTAAGCAGACTATTTGTTTCCGAAACTGTGTTTAGTTTTTTCCCTGCCTTCTCAGTGGCGAGAGAGGCTGTGTTTATAGGTTCGTTTTTGAGGTCAGTGAGGTTGCCTGGTTACGCGTTGCCGGAGGGGAGGGGTGGTGTGGCTGCCGTTGTGTTTGCGGTCAGCTGCATTCCTGGGATGCGATTGAGCAGATCTGCATTTTAAGGTTGCCGGTTTTCCCCCTCCGCGTCGGTCACTTGGCACGGCAGGTTGGGAACTTGTTGCAAGAGGGGCTGCAGGTTCCAATCCTAGTTAGGGTATGGCTGTTGAAACCTCTGCAGATCATATAGTGTAAGGATGTAGGCCGATAAGCATGTTGTTAATGGAATGTAAGGGAAATTCAAAGGGATAAGTGGACAGTTCTGTCTAGACCAATGGGAGAATGAAATACGGTGTTGCGACTATGTTGTTCACTGACCCCTGACCCCTGACCTGTGACCCCTGTCTCACAGGCAACACCCCAGGAGGATGGCGCAGGTCGAGGAGATGAGGGGAGTGCCGTCGACGCCTTTCCCGCTATGCCAGCACATTCCTGCCAGGAGCTGCCCGTCAAGGTGCATGCTGGGAAATCCAGCAAAGGTGAGCACATTTACATTTACATTTTAGGCATTTAGCTGTCGCTCTTGTCCCGAGCGACATGCAATTAAGAAAAAGGCCTAGATTTGTAACCAACATTCCAAGTAGCAATTGCTGAGAGTGTAATGGTTGGACCATAGGACACCGGCAATAGATAATCCTTTGTCAGAGGAATTAACACGTAGAAGGGAAGGCAGAGAGGTTTTTTTTTTAAAAAAAAGGAGTAATCTGCTACAGCTTGGACCAGCATGCTCCTGAGGCGTGCTACAGAAGTGCACTATAGAGGCATGTTCAGAGGCGTGTCAGAGAAGCGTGTTTCTAGAGGCGCGTCAGGAAAGCGTGTTATTACAGACATGCTTCAGCAGTGTTCTCTGGAGGCACTCTCCAGCTGAATTCTGGGCCTGTGCTCGATAAGCATCTCAGAATAGGAGCTCTAGGATCAGTCTGGCCTCTTTGCTCATAATGGACAAGGTGTGGATACAGCCTGGGGAAGCCTGACCCTAGATCAGCTCTGAGGAGCTTTATGAGCCTGAGCCCTGGTCTCCTAGTTACCGGGCAGGTTGCAGTGTTGCACACCCGCAGTGGCGATACAGGCGTTTTTTTAATGGCTTCCTCCGTAATGGGGACTCTACGTGCGTCCCCATAAGGATAGTGAAAACAGAAACTCTACGTGCGTCCCCATAAGGATAGTGAAAACAGAAACTCTACGTGTGTACCCATAAGGATAGTGAAGACAGAAACTCTACATGAGTCCCCGTAAGGATAGTGAAAACAGAAACTCTACGTGTGTCCCCATAAGGATAGTGAAAACAGAAACTCTACGTGCGTCCCCATAAGGATAGTGAAGACAGAAACTCTACGTGTCCCCGTAAGGATAGTGAAAACAGAAACTCTACGTGTCCCCATAAGGATGGTGAAGACAGAAACTCTACGTGTGTCCCCATAAGGATAGTGAAGACAGAAACTCTACGTGTGTCCCCATAAGGATAGTGAAGACAGAAACTCTACGTGTGTCCCCATAAGGATAGTGAAGACAGAAACTCTACGTGTGTCCCCATAAGGATAGTGAAGACAGAAACTCTACGTGTGTCCCCATAAGGATAGTGAAGACAGAAACTCTACGTGTGTCCCCATAAGGATGGTGAAAACAGAAACAAGGAGCGAATGGGGAAACTGCCCCTGCCTGTTAGGCTGGCCGGTAATGATTAGCTTAGAGGGTCATATCGGCTGCCTGCCTGCGAGCGTCCGGTCCGGTCCCTCTGCCTGCTTTTGGCTGCTCTGTGAGCACGCTTCTGCGGGCACTGGATACCGCGATGGTCAGCAGGTGGAGGTGATTTACGGCTTTGGTTGCAGAGTGTTTGGGGGGGGGGCGGGCGGGAGGGGGGGGGGATTGCAGTTGGGTGCATGGATTCTCTAGGTATGAGGTGATATGGGGGTTGCTGCTTCTGTGAAGGGTGTTAGGGGGTGTGGTTACCCCCCCCCCCCCCCCCCACCCCCCTAAGCTGGTGACCCCTAAGGGCTGACTTTGACTTTTTTGACAGCATTACCTCACTTCTTGGCCTGGTTCCCTTCCATCACTTAACACACGCATTCTCACACATGAGAATACACACGCTTGCAAGCTCACACTCACACACACACACACACACTCGCACGCAGATGCACATTCTCACACATCAGCATACACACACAAGTTCTCACAAGTACACGGACACATGCCCGCACACACATTCTCACACATGAGCGTACACATGAATGCAAGCACCTGCACATACACACACACACACCCACTTACATGCACACACAAATTCTGACACATGAGCATAAACCCCCTCACTCACACACATACTCAAACACACACTGGTGTCATCTACCAAAACTTTTTGACAGGACACTAATGCTACACTTATTATACTCATATTCTTTATAACTTACTTTGACTGGCCTCGATGGGCCAAATGGTCTGTATATTTCTGGTAGTTTTCATACAATAACACGTGAGTTATATGAGATATATCAGCATGTTTAATCTTATTTCTGGCTGGAACTCTATTTCCCATGGTACATGCAGCCTGAGTCCGCCACACTTGAGGAAAGAAGCAGGCAAATACTGTAATGAAAAAATGGGCATTTATGGTCAGAATTATGAATAAACACTATAAAACTAATGTGTTCATATATACAGCTTCTGGAAATATAATGTTGCTGTACAAGCTGCTTTGGAGTTGCTTGAAGTGTATGTCCTTGCTTCGAACTGCAAACTCGTGAATGCCCCTATAACAGCTGTTACGATATCCCCAGGTTATCATCAGGAACTTCTGTAGGTATCTAGAATGTCCTTTATCCTACATAAAAAAACGGTAAAAACAGCCAATTAGAAACATACATTAAACCTGAAATGGGATTTTTTTAAAAATAATTATTTTGTGGTTTTATTTCCGAGTTTTATTACTTCCTTCATTTCCTGGGCAGACTGTGCTGCCTTATCTCTCCCTGGCTGGCTTTAGCACTGGCCTGGCTTGCAGTGCCGATGCGTCCTTACTGCGCGATCTCTGCGGCTAAACTAACGTAACTGTAATATGAATATCAATCATACTTTTGCCCCCTTTTTTTAACTTGATTGATGAGTTTTACAGATGCGGTAGCTATCTAGCTAGGCACATTGTTTACACCACCTGTAGTAGAAGCTAGCTAGCCATCTTATGGAATAGAAATTCGCCTAATTCTTCTGTATGGAATGACCGTAGAAACCATGCCAACTGATTACATCACATCGATGAGCTTTGACGTACTGGCTAACTGCGAATAACTTAAAGCCAGAAATCATTATTTCCATGTATCTTTCAGCTAGCCATTAGAAGCAAGTGATACTACCATTTCAGTAGTGTGGGGGTGTATGCTTTATGTGTATTTGCCCTTCAGATGGGCTGGTCTTACTCTTTCTTAACTGACAACTAAAACAGAGCTGTTTCAAAGACAGTGCAAGTGACATTTATTTCAAACAAACTTTGCAGAAGGACTGAAGCGGTTTGTTCCTCCTCACGACGAATGGGCATGATGGTTCTGTGTGCGTGTGTGTGTGTGTGTGTGTGTGTGTGTGTGTGTGTGTGTGTGTGTGTCTCTGTGGGTCTGTAGTGCGGGAGTGTGTGTGTGTGTGTGTGTGTGTGTGTGTGTATGTATGTGTCTCTGTGGGTCTGTAGTGCGGGAGTGTGTGTGTTTGTGGATGTCTCCAAAGCAGGAATGTCCCAATTTAAGTTTATTTTTTTAATTTTCTTAATTTTGTCATGTCTGTATGCATTACTGTTGGAAATATATATGTGCTTCATATATGTGTTTATATGTGTATGTACTTATATGTGTATATATGTGTTTGTGTTCATCTGTGTGTACATGCAAAAGGGTGGCAAATTAAAGGAAAACCTGAATTAATGAGTGGAGAAACATAACAAGTACAGATGCTTCCATACAGGTGTACTGTATGATACAATTATGCAATTAACATCCTATCATGCTCTTTGGCACGTATAAAAATGCTGAGCAGCTGACCTCGATTTTGGATCGAGATAGCAAGAGGAAGTGACTTTGAAAGAAGGTTCATTATTGGGGCGTGAATGGCGGGAGCTTCAGTCACAAAGACTGCTCAACTGGCTAGTGTTTCAACAGGAACAGTGACTAAAGTGACATCTGTATTTAGATGTATGGGAAAGACAACAGTAAATAAGGTCGGAAATTGTCTTTGAAAGTGCAGATTTGATGACCATGATGCTCGTGCATTAGTGTGTAAGGAAACACAGAAGAGCAGCTCTTCTTCAGGTGACTGAGAATCTCAATACAGGACGTGATCAGACTGTGTCGGCAAGAAGAGTCCATTGACAACTACATAGAGAGGGATATTATAGTAGGTTTACGGTGCATGCATCCCTCATTACAAAGACGAGTGCGATTCTGAGAGTTCAGTGGTGCAAAAACCATAGGCACTGGTCTACAGAAATGTGGAAAAAGGGATATGGTCAGATGAGTCATCCTTCACCATATTCTTAACAAGTGGGTTAGTGCATGTGTGGCATACACCAAGACAACGGTACAGGCCTGAATACCCATACAGCAAGGGGATCCAGTGGCTTTGTTATGCTGTGGGGGGCATTTTCCTGCATGGCTTGGGTCTACTTGTCCCCTTAGAGGGAAGGGTCACTGCAAATCAATACAAAGTTATTCTGAGTGATCACTTCTATCCTATGATGAAATATTTAAGTCCTGATGGGAGTGGTCTCTTCCAGGATGGCAATGCCCCCCATCCACAGGGCACAAGGGGTCACTGAATGGTTTGATGGGTATAAAAGTGATGTGAATCATAAACTATGGGCCTCCCAGTCACTGGATTTCAACCCAATTGAACACCTACGGGAGATTTTGGACCGAGGGGTTAGACAGCGCTCTCCACCACCATCATCAAAACACCAAATGAGGGAACATCTTTTGGAAGAATGGTGTTCCATCACTCCAGTAGAGTTCCAGAGACTTCTAGAATCTATGCCAAGGCACATTGGAGCTGTTCTGGCAGCTCCTGGTGGCCCAACACCTAAGACACTTCATGTTGGTTTTTCCTTTAATTTGTCATTGTATGTATGTTTTCATACGTTTATGTATATGTATTGTGTCTTTACGTTTTTGTGTGTGTGTAGCAGGGTGTGTGTGTGTGTTTGAGTGTGAATTTGTATAGAGCAGGCTGTGTGTTTGTACACTTGTGTGTGAAGGGCAGGGGGCGGGGTCTGAAATGGGTGGGGTTTTTAATATGGGCGGAGGCGGGGTTTGTAATCGGGGCAGAGGGCGGGGTTTGTAATCTGATCTGACCTGCTTGGCAGACCCTCCTGGATTAGTGAGTCTGGCAGCTGCAGCCCGAACCCCACCTGACATGGTATGCCTGTGGGGGAGAGTATGCGGGCAGGGGGATTGACTGTGCGGTACAGGATAAGGGCAGGGGGGCGAGGGGGGGTGGGGGGTGGGGAGGGGGGGGAGTTCTCTGGCCAGGTTGTCTGTCAGTGGGTCTGTGGCACGGCAGCAAGGAGAGAGACGCATCATACAGTCAGGCAGAACCTACTGTGGCCTAGCAGTCAGGCTGTGTGTGTGTGCACATGTGTGTGTGTGTGTGTATGTGTGTGTGTGTGTTATATCTGTGTGTGTGTGTGTGTGTGTTCCTTTGTTGTTCTTGTCTTTGTTTTATGGCCCTGTGCTTGACTGCCAGTCACCCCAGTTCACGAGCGTGCCTGTCTGGAAGAGTGAATGTCTGCTGGAGGTGCAGTCATTTCCTAGTAAAAGAACAGGAACTGCGCGTACAGTTCACTGAGTCAATCTCCCTGCATTTCCTCTACTACGCCCGGCCTATATAATGTAATCAACTGCAGCTGAGCCTGGTCTGAGGTCATGGGGTGAGGAGTAAGTGTGTCTCAAACGTGTCCCTCATACGTCTGAAACACGTCTCCCATACGTCTCAAACCTGTCTCCCATACGTCTCAAACGTGTCTCCCGTACGTCTCAAACCTGTCTCCCGTACGTCTCAAACCTGTCTCCCGTACGTCTCAAACCTGTCTCCCGTACGTCTCAAACGTGTCTCCCATACGTCTCAAACCTGTCTCCCGTACGTCTCAAACCTGTCTCCCATACGTCTCAAACCTGTCTCCCATACGTCTCAAACCTGTCTCCCGTACGTCTCAAACCTGTCTCCCGTACGTCTCAAACCTGTCTCCCGTACGTCTCAAACCTGTCTCCCATACGTCTCAAACGTGTCTCCCGTACGTCTCAAACCTGTCTCCCGTACGTCTCAAACCTGTCTCCCATACGTCTCAAACCTGTCTCCCATACGTATCAAACCTGTCTCCCATACGTCTCAAACCTGTCTCCCATACGTCTCAAACCTGTCTCCCATACGTCTCAAACCTGTCTCCCATACGTCTCAAACGTGTCTCCCGTACGTCTCAAACCTGTCTTTCGTACGTCTCAAACCTGTCTCCCATACGTCTCAAACCTGTCTCCCATACGTCTCAAACCTGTCTCCCATACGTCTCAAACCTGTCTCCCGTACGTCTCAAACCTGTCTCCCATACGTCTCAAACCTGTCTCCCATACGTCTCAAACCTGTCTCCCGTACGTCTCAAACGTGTCTCCCATACGTCTCAAACCTGTCTCCCGTACGTCTCAAACGTGTCTCCCATACGTCTCAAACCTGTCTCCCATACGTCTCAAACCTGTCTCCCATACGTCTCAAACGTGTCTCCCATACGTCTCAAACCTGTCTCCCGTACGTCTCAAACCTGTCTCCCATACGTCTCAAACCTGTCTCCCGTACGTCTCAAACCTGTCTCCCATACGTCTCAAACGTGTCTCCCATACGTCTCAAACCTGTCTCCCATACGTCTCAAACCTGTCTCCCGTACGTCTCAAACCTGTCTCCCATACGTCTCAAACCTGTCTCCCGTACGTCTCAAACCTGTCTCCCGTACGTCTCAAACCTGTCTCCCATACGTCTCAAACCTGTCTCCCGTACGTCTCAAACCTGTCTCCCATACGTCTCAAACCTGTCTCCCGTACGTCTCAAACCTGTCTCCCATACGTCTCAAACCTGTCTCCCATACGTCTCAAACGTGTCTCCCATACGTCTCAAACGTGTCTCCCATACGTCTCAAACCTGTCTCCCGTACGTCTCAAACCTGTCTCCCATACGTCTCAAACCTGTCTCCCATACGTCTCAAACCTGTCTCCCATACGTCTCAAACCTGTCTCCCATACGTCTCAAACGTGTCTCCTGTGCATCTTGTCGCTTTCTTCAACGTTCTTTTTTTTGGAGGGAGGGAATAATGGAGCCGTTTGGCCTCGGAACAGACAGAGTGTTTAAGGCCTGCAGAATCACTAAGCTGTTACCTGTTGAGCAGGGATGGGGTGGGGGTGTCTGGTTTTTTTAATGAATTGTGGGGGCTGTTGCTATGGAGAACTGGGTGGGTCAGCTGTAATTCTCACACTCACACACACACAGTTATACTCAGAGCGCAGTGATAGTGTTTGTGTGTGAGACGGGTCCAGCGCATCCACAGATCTGTGGGTTCACCCCCCCCCCCCCACCTGCCCTCACTGTGCTCCCCATGTTCACTGTGCTCCCCATGCTCACTGTGCTCCCCATGCTCACTGCGCTCCTTTCCCTCACTGTGCTCCCCATGCTCACTGCGCTCCTTTCCCTCACTGTGCTCCCCATGCTCACTGCGCTCCTTTCCCTCACTGTGCTCCCCATGCTCACTGCGCTCCTTTCCCTCACTGTGCTCCCCATGCTCACTGCGCTCCTTTCCCTCACTGTGCTCCCCATGCTCACTGTGCTCCTTTCCCTCACTGTGCTCCCCATGCTCACTGCGCTCCTTTCCCTCACTGTGCTCCCCATGCTCACTGTGCTCCCCATGCTCACTGCGCTCCTTTCCCTCACTGTGCTCCCCATGCTCACTGCGCTCCTTTCCCTCACTGTGCTCCCGTGCTCACTGCGCATCCTTTCCTCACTGTGCTCCCCATGCTCACTGCGCTCCTTTCCCTCACTGTGCTCCCCATGCTCACTGCGCTCCTTTCCCTCACTGTGCTCCCCATGCTCACTGCGCTCCTTTCCCTCACTGTGCTCCCCATGCTCACTGCGCTCCTTTCCCTCACTGTGCTCCCCATGCTCACTGCGCTCCTTTCCCTCACTGTGCTCCCCATGCTCACGCTCCTTCCCTCACTGTGCTCCCCTGCTCACTGCGCTCCTTTCCCTCACTGTGCTCCCCATGCTCACTGTGCTCCCCATGCTCACTGCGCTCCTTTCCCTCACTGTGCTCCCCATGCTCACTGCGCTCCTTTCCCTCACTGTGCTCCCCATGCTCACTGTGCTCCCCATGCTCACTGCGCTCCTTTCCCTCACTGTGCTCCCCATGCTCACTGTGCTCCCTGTGCTCCTTTCCCTCACTGTGCTCCCCGTGCTCTCCGCCCTCCTCACGCTCCTCGCTCTCCTGCTCCTCCCCGTCAGTGTGCCTAGCGACAGCCGGCGGCTGCGGCTGCTTATTTTTAGAAACTGCGTGCAGAGGCACGTCGGCCAGCCTGCGCGGCTCCGCGTCTGTGCAGACCTGCGCAGCTGCTAACCTGGGGAGTTCTTTCCCCTCTGACCCACTTCCTGTCCGTGGTCCCCCGGAGTGCGCTCCGTAGGGTACTGCACTCTGACCACCGGGAATATCCCCGACTGGCACCCGCTGTCTGTGTACAGTAGGGTGTGTTAGGGTGGTATGTGTGTTTGTGTGCAGTAGAGTGTGTTAGGGTAGTGGGTGTGTTTGTGTACTGTAGGGTGTGTTTGGGTGGTATGTGTGTTTGTGTGCAGTAGAGTGTGTTAGGGTGGTAGGTGTGTTTGTGTGCAGTAGAGTGTGTTTGGGTGGTAGGTGTGTTTGTGTACTGTAGGGTGTGTTAGGGTGGTGGGTGTGTTTGTGTACAGTAGAGTGTGTTTGGGTGGTGGGTGTGTTTGTGTACAGTAGAGTGTGTTAGGGTGGTATGTGTGTTTGTGTGCAGTAGAGTGTGTTAGGGTGGTAGGTGTGTTTGTGTGCAGTAGAGTGTGTTAGGGTGGTATGTGTGTTTGTGTACTGTAGGGTGTGTTTGGGTGGTATGTGTGTTGGTATGTGTGTTTGTGTGCAGTAGAGTGTGTTAGGGTGGTAGGTGTGTTTGTGTGCAGTAGAGTGTGTTTGGGTGGTAGGTGTGTTTGTGTACTGTAGGGTGTGTTAGGGTGGTGGGTGTGTTTGTGTACAGTAGAGTGTGTTTGGGTGGTGGGTGTGTTTGTGTACAGTAGAGTGTGTTAGGGTGGTGGGTGTGTTTGTGTACAGTAGGGTGTGTTAGGGTGGTAGGTGTGTTTGTGTGCAGTAGAGTGTGTTTGGGTGGTAGGTGTGTTTGTGTACTGTAGGGTGTGTTAGGGTGGTGGGTGTGTTTGTGTACAGTAGGGTGTGTTAGGGTGGTGGGTGTGTTTGTGTACAGTAGAGTGTGTTTGGGTGGTGGGTGTGTTTGTGTACAGTAGAGTGTGTTTGGGTGGTGGGTGTGTTTGTGTACAGTAGGGTGTGTTAGGGTGGTGGGTGTGTTTGTGTACAGTAGGGTGTTTGGGTGGTAGGTGTGTTTGTGTACAGTAGGGTGTGTTAGGGTGGTGGGTGTGTTTGTGTACAGTAGGGTGTGTTGGGGTAGTGGGTGTGTTTGTGTCCAGTAGGGTGTGTTTGGGTGGTAGGTGTGTTTGTGTACAGTAGGGTGTAGGTGTGTTGGGGTGGTAGGTGTGTTTGTGTGCAGTAGAGTGTTAGGGTAGTGGGTGTGTTTGTGTACTGTGGAGTGTGTTTGGGTGGTAGGTGTGTTTGTGTACAGTAGGGTGTGTTGGGGTGGTAGGTGTGTTTGTGTGCAGTAGAGTGTGTTAGGGTGGTGGGTGTGTTTGTGTACTGTAGGGTGTGTTTTGGTGGTAGGTGTGTTTGTGTGCAGTAGAGTGTGTTAGGGTGGTGGGTGTGTTTGTGTACTGTAGGGTGTGTTTGGGTGGTAGGTGTGTTTGTGTACTGTAGGGTGTGTTTGGGTGGTAGGTGTGTTTGTGTACAGTAGGGTGTGTTAGGGTAGTGGGTGTGTTTGTGTACAGTAGGGTGTGTTAGGGTGGTGGGTGTGTTTGTGTACAGTAGGGTGTGTTAGGGTGGTGGGTGTGTTTGTGTACAGTAGAGTGTAGGTGTGTTCAGGTGGCAGGTGTGCTTGTGTTTTGTAGGGTGTGTTAGGGTGGTGTGTGTGTTTGTATACAGTAGGGTGTGTTGGGGTGGTGGGTGTGGTAGGTGTGTTTGTGTGCAGTAGAGTGTGTTAGGGTAGTGGGTGTGTTTGTGTACTGTAGGGTGTGTTTGGGTGGTAGGTGTGTTTGTGTACAGTAGGGTGTGTTAGGGTGGTGGGTGTGTATGTGTACAGTAGAGTGTAGGTGTGTTCAGGTGGCAGGTGTGCTTGTGTTTTGTAGGGTGTGTTAGGGTGGTGTGTGTGATTGTATACAGTAGGGTGTGTTGGGGTGGTGGGTGTGGTAGGTGTGTTTGTGTGCAGTAGGGTGTGTTAGGGTGGTAGGTGTGCTTGTGTTTTGTAGGGTGTGTTAGGGTGGTATGTGTGTTTGTGTGCAGTAAAGTGAGAGTGCTGTTTTAACCACACATTCCAGATGTGTTCCCACTCGCCCTGCAGACACATGTGATCTGAAAGCTGTCCTGCACATTACAGCAGTGAGAGGGGTGAAGATGCCTCTCTCACCCAAATCGCCGTCCTGGGATGGCAGTCAGGGCGGTGGTCTCACATCTGTTCATTTCTGCTTCCTTAAAACACACATTCAGATCTGTACTTCTGCTATTCCTTTCTTTGAATTACAACACAGCCAACCTGCAGGCTCACGCAATGCACTGTGTGTTTGTGTGTGTGTGTGTGGGTGTGGGCGCGTTTGTGTGTGGTAAATGGTAATGGTAAATGGACTGCATTTATATAGCGCTTTAATCCAAAGCGCTTTACAATTGATGCCTCTCATTCACCCATCCACACATACACACCAACGGTGAAAGGCTGCCATGCAAGGTACCAATCAGCTCGTTGGGAGCAGTTAGGGGTTAGGTGTGTGTGTGTGCACGAGGGTGAGTGGGTGAGAGTGTGTATGTACGTGTGTGTGGGCATGGATGCTTCTGTGTGTTTGTTTATGCGTGGGTAGGTGTGTGTGTGTGTGTGTGTGTGTGTGTGTGTTTGTAAGTGTGCATGTTTGTGTGTGTGTGTGTTTGTAAGTGTGCATGTTTGTGTGTGCGTGTGTGCGTGCATGCGTGCGTGTGTGTGTGTAGGCGGGAAAGAGTGTCCCTCCTGAAGTGGAGTTCAGCTGTAGTGCTCATCAGCTCGACAGCAGTTGCTCAGCTGTGCCTGTATTATAAACCAGGTTGCTTTATAGGAAAGAATTACATCTTTAATGCGTATTTTTCCAGTGCTTACAGTGTAGATGAAATTCCAGCAGTAACGCTGCTTGACACTGTGTTAGAAGCACAGGGATTCATTTAACAGGATTTTTGGCTCACAGAGGCTGAACTTGACAGTGACAACACTGTATATCTGAAACACAGTATATCATTTTACCAAAAATACATTCACTTCGAATTCAATTTACGATATAAAACAAATGGCATTCTTAGCATTTATAAAACTGATTCAGTAGTCAGCAGTAGAAGCTGGAACCAGGCTGGCTCATTATACCTCTTTCCCACTGTAGAGCTGAACCAGGCTGGCTCATTATACCCCTTTCCCACTGTAGAGCTGAACCAGGCTGGCTCATTATACCCCTTTCCCACTGTAGAGCTGAACCAGGCTGGCTCATTATACCCCTTTCCCACTGTAGAGCTGAACCAGGCTGGCTCATTATACCCCTTTCCCACTGTAGAGCTGAGCCAGGCTGGCTCATTATACCCCTTTCCCAGTGTAGAGCTGGAACCAGGCTGGCTCATTATACCCCTTTCCCACTGTAGAGCTGGAACCAGGCTGGCTCATTATACCCCTTTACCACCGTAGAGCTGAGCCAGGCTGGCTCATTATACCCCTTTCCCAGTGTAAAGCTGAACCAGGCTGGCTCATTATACCCCTTTCCCACTGTAGAGCTTGAACCAAGTGGCTAATTATACGCTAGTGTAGGAGTGGCAGTGTAGCATATTGGCTTGGGACGTGGGCTAACTGCTGTTGCACTGAGCGCGGTACTTAAATGAGTTCAGTACCCGCCCGAGCGCATGCAAAAGAATGTAAGCTGTGTCTGCTTAGTCTCAAAATGTGTAAATGCCCCTTAGCATTTAGCAGCAAAAGTGTGTTTTCTCCTCCACAGGGTTTTTTAAAAACGGTTTTCCCTTTCCCTAATTTGGGGATAATCGGGCTGCATTTTTTGTTATTTACATAACCTTTATTGTACCGGGAAGCCCTCTGAGATTTGAGTGTTTTACGGGGACCAGGCCAACAAGACGGCCTGTAAACAACACTGAAGTATGCGCTGAAACCACAGCGGATTCTGGGTCTTTGTGTTTGAGCGCTGGAGATGGCACAGGTCTGTGTGTGACTGCGCTCTCTGTCTGCAGCTGCGCGGTCTGTCTGCGCAGGTCTGTCTGCAGCTGCGCGGTCTGTGTGCGCAGGTCTGTCTGCAGCTGCGCTGTCTGTCTGCGCAGGTCTGCGTGTGGCTGTGCGATCTGTGTGCGCAGGTCTGTGTGTGGCTGTGCGATCTGTGTGCGCAGGTCTGTGTGTGGCTGCGCCGTCTGTCTGCGCAGGTCTGTGTCCGGCATCCAGCGTGCAGCTGGTCTTGTCTGCGCATCCGGGCCGCTCCAGAGCAGAGCTGGCGTCAGCGTTCCGTCTCAGTGTCGCTGTGTAAAGCCGGGCAGCAGGGCAGTTAGCTTTTCTTTTTCCCTGGTTCCCATCTCTCTTTCACTCTCTCTGTCCCTGTCCTGTGTGTGCACTCTCTCGCTCTCTTTTGTTTGCTCTTTCTTTCTCTCTCTCGTTGTCTCTCTGTGGTTTTGCGAGATTGCTACCTTATGGGTTTAAATAAACACCTGGGGATGCAGTTCTCAGTGATTTTCCTGCACTTTAATATGTAATTATACTTCCCCCCTCCCCCTTGTTCTGATCCACCAGCACGCCTGCCAAATACTGAGACTCTGTTTCACCTCCCATAAGCCCCCCCCCCCCACCCCAGGCCCTCTCTACCCCAGGTGCCCTGTACACCATTTGCTATAAACCTCACACCATTTTGCCGTTTTTTTTTGCCCACAGCCACCATCGAGAGGATAGAGTTGAAGGGGTTCATGCAGAAGAGCGACAAACCCAGCGAGTATTCCTTTGAGGTGAGTGTCACGTGACGCACAAATCCAGAGTGTGTGTTTTGGTGGGACCGGGTGGATGTTTCCTATTGGACAAAGGCTTCTCAAGCCCTCGCGTATGAAACGTATTTGGTCGGACTGCCCCTCCCCTACCTGTCCAATCAGATTCCGGCATGGGCTGCCCTGAGACGTGCTCGCTGTTGCACGTACCCTTTAAAGATGACAGATTGTCGTGACGACCGCCCTTTGACCCTGCTGTGTGGCTGGGCGTGTGTACCTGCGGAGGTCATGTCTCTTGGCCCTGAAGTGGGTTAGGGCACTGACGGAGATCAGGGCTCTGTTTTCACTGAGAGAGAGAGTGTGCTTTCAACAGCCTCTGAGGGTGTGTGTATGTGTGTGAGTGAATGTATCTGTGTGTGTGTGTGTGTATGTGTGAGTGAGTGAATGTATGTGTGTGTGTGTGTGTGAGTGAATGTATTTGTGTTTGAATTAATGTATCTGTGTGTGTGTGTGTGTGTGTGAGTGAGTGAATGTATTTGTGTGTGTGTGTGAGTGAATGTATTTGTGTGTGTGTGTGTGTGTGTGTGTGTGATTGAGTCAATATATTTGTGTGTGTGTGTGTGTGTGTGATTGAGTAAATATATCTGTGTGCGTGTGTGTGAGTGAATGTTTTTGTGTGTGTGTGTGTGTGTGAGTGAATGTTTGTGTGTGTGTGTGTGTTGAGTGAGTGAATGTATTTGTGTGTGTGTGTGGTGTGTTGAGTTGGTGGAGGAATCGGAGTACTTGTGTAAGTTGTTTGATCGTCTCTTTCATCATCTGGATCATATTGACTGCTTTAGTAGTGCAGGTCCCCGCAAGTCCTCATCATTGATAATAAACGGTATTTGAATTTGAGTTTGATTACGCCGTGCGTCTGCTTTTCCCACTGCTGTGCACTTCTCCACCGCTCCAGAGGGGTCGGAGGCGCTCTGAGCTGCAGCCCAGCGCGCTTAGTAAATACGTGTCGCTTTCAGAAAGTTATAAAGACGCGGAGGAGAGAAAAACAGAGCGTGAGGGAAAAAAAGAACGAGAGAGGAAAGTGGGGGGAAAAGAGAAGGAGAGAGGGAGCGAGGCAGAGGGAGAAAAGAGAATATGAGAGTGTGGGAGAGACGGGAGAGAGGGGGGAAGGAGAGAGAGAGAGAGAGAGAGAGTGAGAGAGCAGGGGGAGGGAGGCGGAGCGGGGGAATTCCTCACTTGCGTAATGTGTTTGGAAATATCCTGACATGTCATGGCTGGCGTGCTTGGAGCTCTGCGCTGTTAGACAGTAAGAGTGGGGCTGGCGTGCTTGGAGCTGTGCACTGTTAGACAGTAAGAGTGGGGCTGGCGTGCTTGGAGCTGTGCACTGTTAGACAGTAAGAGTGGGGCTGGCGTGCTTGGAGCTGTGCACTGTTAGACAGTAAGAGTGGGGCTGGCGTGCTTGGAGCTCTGCGCTGTTAGACAGTAAGAGTGGGGCTGGCGTGCTTGGAGCTCTGCGCTGTTAGACAGTAAGAGTGGGGCTGGCGTGCTTGGAGCTGTGCACTGTTAGACAGTAAGAGTGGGGCTGGCGTGCTTGGAGCTCTGCGCTGTTAGACAGTAAGAGTGGGGCTGGCGTGCTTGGAGCTCTGCGCTGTTAGACAGTAAGAGTGGGGCTGGCGTGCTTGGAGCTCTGCGCTGTTAGACAGTAAGAGTGGGGCTGGCGTGCTTGGAGCTCTGCGCTGTTAGACAGTAAGAGTGGGGCTGGCGGGGTTGGAGCTCTGCGCTGTTAGACAGTAAGAGTGGGGCTGGCGTGCTTGGAGCTCTGCGCTGTTAGACAGTAAGAGTGGGGCTGGCGTGTT
>NC_057948.1:10690928-10758428 GCF_018555375.3 Anguilla rostrata
GATGGGGGTGGAGCATAGCGAGTGAGGGGTGGAGCTGTATGGATGGGGGTGGAGCATAGGGAGTGAGGGGCGGAGCTGTATGGATGGGGGTGGAGCATAGCGAGTGAGGGGTGGAGCTGTATGGATGGGGGTGGAGCATAGCGAGTGAGGGGCGGAGCATGGCAGGTTGGGGCATCGGTAACCATAGAGCTGCAGTGGTCCCTGTCACCTGACCAACATCTGTTCTTGTCTGCCAGGTGCCTGACGACACTCCCGCCTCACCTTCTGAAACGTGACCAAATCAGGCAGTTCTTCAGTGTCGCCCCGGTAACCCTGCCCCCTCCCAGTGCCAGTAAGACTCCGCCCGCTCTCTTCTGACTCTTTTCTCTGTGTCTGGGAGCCTGGTCTTGTGGGCAGGGGATTTCAGTGGGGATTTATGTGGTCTGTGTGATATGTTTGTGTGGGGTGTCCTTTTTGAGCCTGAATATTCACTGTAGAATTGGGCAGTGTGTGTGTGTGTGTGTGTGTACGTGTGTGTGTGTATGTTTAATATTTGTGTTTGAGTGACAGGCACAGCACAGTGAAATATGTACTTGCCCTCAAATTTCCATTAGATGCTGTAACAAGAGCAGAGAGTCTTCAGTAAGGAAATGCATCACCATTAACGGGAAAACAGTTTGTATGTCTCCCACTACACTTAAAGTGTGGTTGCTAGCTAACTTATAGACATTGCCAGTGTGGTGGTACCAGAGACAATTAAATCAGTTTTATATTCAGTTGATTTAATTTAAGGTAAATTAAATTGAATAAAATTCTATCAAGTGGCATCTCATTTGGAAAATTAGAGTGGAGCTGGAGCTAAGCTCTTTAGAACAGGCCACAAGTGAGTGTGTGAGTGGAAGAAGCGAAAAGAAAAAAGTTTATAAATATTCTGCAGCCTGAAAAACTAAGAGACAAGATTGCCGACTCCAAGCTTGCTTCAGTTTTATGCTGCTAGTAGAGGGGAATGGGGTGAGTTCGGCCTCTGGGTGAACTTGAGCCACCTCCACGTTTCTAGGCAACCATGTGTGAAATTAGTCATTTGGCAATTCATTTAGTAACAGTTCATCATTTTACTGATTCCATGAGTAGTCATGGCAAGTGCGCTGAATTATGGGTAAGTGCATTTCAGTTTAAAAAACTGTTTTTGCCATTCCAATGGATTTTTTTTGATAGTTTGTGGTGTGATGATACCCGTGTCAGTGCAGAATTAGATAGGCTTTAATACATTACACATGCTGTGTAATGAGCTCAGCCCTTTAGCATGGCTTAATAAATTGGCTAACTTGCTGTGTTTGGAAGTTTGTTGGACTGGACGCTGTGGATAAATTGAATCATGTATAGCCTGGTGCAAGTTGAGACAGTGGCTCAAGTTATCCCCAGTCTTATGATTATTACCTTCAACTGATTTTCCATGGCTTGTATTTTCATCTACTTGGAACAAAATGAGCTGAAATATGATATTTTGCACATTACAGTGCAGAAATAATCAAGCCATGAGAGAACAAGCAGGTTTCAAATGTGTGTTCAAATCTGCAACACTTGCAGATTTGAACACATAACCCAGCAGCACAGTGGAGCTGATTAGTCATGTAACCCAGCAGCACAGTGGAGCTGATTAGTCATGTAACCCAGCAGCACAGTGGATCTGATTAGCCACATAACCCAGCAGAACAGTGGAGCTGATTAGTCATATAACCCAGCAGCACAGTGGATCTGATTAGCCACATAACCCAACAGAACAGTGGAGCTGATTAGTCATATAACCCAGCACAACAGTGGAGCTGATTAATCACATGACCCAGCACAACAGTGGAGCTGATTAATCACATGACCCAGCACAACATTGGAGCTGATTAATCACATGACCCAGCACAACATTGGAGCTGATTAGTCACATGACCCAGCACAACAGTGGAGCTGATTAATCACATGACCCAGCACAACAGTGGAGCTGATTAGTCACATGACCCAGCACAACATTGGAGCTGATTAATCACATGACCCAGCACAACAGTGGAGCTGATTAATCACATGACCCAGCACAACAGTGGAGCTGATTAATCACATGACCCAGCACAACAGTGGAGCTGATTAGTCACATGACCCAGCACAACAGTGGAGCTGATTAGTCACATGACCCAGCACAACGGTGGAGCTGATTAGTCACATGACCCAGCACAACAGTGGAGCTGATTAATCACATGACCCAGCACAACAGTGGAGCTGATTAGTCACATGATGCTAAATGTAGGCTGCTTTTTAGTTCACGTAGTCTTTTATCTTATCAAGGTCTTTTAAAATGGTGGCCTTACATCGTAAAAACTGGAAGATAAGTAGCGTAGTTTTAGTGTGAGTTGTAGTCCATTCCCTACGTAAGTGAGAAACCCCAGTAGATGCCAGTTTCCAACAGACGCCAGGGCTTACTTGCCTCGTAAGCAATTAAACGGCCAGGCTGTTCATTAAAGCTGTGCAGTTTTTATGCCAATGTAATGTTACATTCCAGTCACTTCCCAGGGACTACAGATGGAAACTAGCCTCCTTAGCTAACTCTGGAACATTTGCAGTCATGTTATTAATGTGCATTGGCCTTGTCAAATAAACTGTTAAGTCAAATTAAATTACTTTGATTGTGATGGTAGAGCAGTGAGTTTAAACATTTTCATCCTCCATCAGACACACTGGTGCACAATAATAATACAGAAAAGTGTCTTATATGGCACTTGTACTGCTGGGTCATGTGATATATCAGCTCCACTGTACTGTGAGGTCATGTGATTTATCAGCTGCACTGTACTGTGAGGTCATGTGATTTATCAGCTACACTGTACTGTGAGGTCATGTGATTTATCAGCTACACTGTACTGTGGGTCATGTGATTTATCAGCACACTGCATGGGTCATGTGATTTACTGCTACTGTGGTCATGTGAGTTTTATCAGTCCTGTCGGAGTCGTGATTTATCAGAGCCACTGTACTGCTGGGTCATGTGAGTTTTAAGCTGCACTGTACTGTGGGGTCATGTGAGTTTTGAACTCCACTGTACTGTGAGGTCATGTGAGTTTTAAACTCCACTGTACTGTGGGGTCATGTGATTTATCAGATCCACTGTACTGCGGAGTTCAGAAGATGAAGTGAAGCAGCTGGTGATGTCTGTTAAGCTTGTTGTGTGTAACCAGCTGATGATCAGCTGAATGTGTTCTACTGATGGAAACCGAAGCCTTTGCTCCCCCTACAGATCTTGCCTGTTCATTGCAGTACAGAGGAGCCAACAGCCTACCGAGGTAACATACACACGCACACACATACACAGACACACAGACACACACATACACACACACACATACACACACACACACCTGTACCTCTCATTCATCCCCCACCCTCGCCCCGCTTCGTGAGGAGCTTGGTTAGGTGGAGCACCATCTGTTTGCGAGTGATAAACAAGGCATGTAGCTTCACTGAGACCTCCACCCCCCTCTCCAAAATTCATTACTGCAGCTGAGGAAGTCCACTTCAAAGGGCTCTCAGGGTGGGGATGGTGGTTAGGCGGGGGGGGGCTCTGTTTTACAGGGCAAGAGCACACAATCCGTCAGGTGTCCGGTTTACAAATACATTACCATTGACTAATAGCCTAGAAGCTAACCACTAAGTTCTAACTGTGTGGTGGTAAGATCTAATTGCTAGGATCCAAGAATTAGGAGCTAACCTAATCAGTAGGATTTAACCACTAGGAGGTAACCGCTAGGGTTTTACTGCTGGGAGGTAACCGCTAAGAGCTAGCTGCTAAGATCAAGCCACTGGAGGATAATCTCTGGCAACTACAAGCAAATAACCGTTACCATAACAACTGTAGGGGAGGTGTGGGGTGGTCAGCACTTCTCAAAAGTGCTAAGAAGTCTGAACATTCGGATAGTAAACTATGACCTCTGGACTGTGAGGGTTTGGATCTGTTAGCGTTCAGCACTGACCCAACATTTAGCTCCAGGACTGTGGTCTGGTTTGTCCTGCTGGTGATGGAGAGCCAGGAGAAGGGAGATGAGTGCAGTGCATAATCACTGCCACGCCCAGCTTTGGGGGGTGAGGGTAGTGCTTGCCCACTCCGGGCACTATTACGGTTTCTCAACGATGGCTAGGACGCAATAGTACTTTCAGTGCACAAGTGTTTATTATTCACAGTGCAGGGTGATAACGTGCTCAGTGCCAAGTCCCCAACCCGGTCAACGTAAGTGTATTTCCCAGATACTATATACAGTACTTTGGCTTATACAGTTAGCAGTTGGCATTTGCATTGGCAGTCCACTCACCGACAGCACCACTCCAACTGAATACATTTGCTTAAATGCACCACCGATTCCCTCTCTTGAACAACAGAAACTACTCAACGGAGGAGGATACAATATAACTGAACAAAGCATGATAATAAAAGAGAAGTAAAAATAACATACACACCCTTCCCCACGTTCCTTTCCCCAGAGGGATTAAATACAGTTTTCCATTACTTACATCGGACGTCATTATTCCCTCCCTCGGGGTGGAACAGTCCCTGTTGGACGCACTGCGCTTGCATCGACACAAAACAGGCAGCTGAAAGGCAGCCTAAGCCCCAGTATCGGGTCCTTTTCGTGAACCCGTAAACGCGAGTAAATGTGGTGTGTGGTACGTTAGTTCAGTAACTTGGTGTGGAGATGTTTAAAATAAAACCAGAATACGGAATTGGAGTGTTTATAAATGTTTGCAATGCTATGATTGTGTTTACTGGGGAAACCAATGAAAATTAATGCCAGCTATGGTGTAATTTTTCTATGTTGTCGCTAAGCTAGCATGTGCACCCTCTAGCTCAGTGGTCTCCAACCCTGGTCCTGGAGAGCTACAGGGTCTGCTGGTTTTCATAGTGACTCTGCAGTTCATGAATCAATTAGAGCAGTTGATTACACAGTTAACTCAACTCACCTGGTGTCTTGGGTCTCAATTGGGTGCTGATTTTAAGGTGAAAACGAAAACCAGCAGACCCTGTAGCTCTCCAGGACCAGGATTGAGACCACTGCTCTAGCTGAACAATGCTAACAACTCTATCGGAAACCTTACTATTGTGGAATGAACTACAGTACGGCGCAGGGTTTTTACAGTGAGGTTTTATTTGGCGGTGACGGATGACTCCGTCACAATCACCATTCCACCCTTCCATTACATTACATTACATTACATTACATTCAATTACAGCCAATTAGCAGACGCTCTTATCCAGAGCAATGCACGGAAGTGGAGAATATCAGTGTTACATCTCAGGACTATCAAAACGCGATATCCTCCCTCGAGTTTACAGAGCGGGCGGGAAGGTGTCAGCCATTTTGAGAGCCCGCGGTTCTTACTGTCCTCGCCCCCGACCCCCAGGCCCATCTGCGGAGTGGCCAGCATCCAGCCGGTCATCAGCGGCCACTGCTCTCTCCAGCCCTACCCTGCCACGCCCCTCCTGCCCCCGGGGTCCGCCCCCGTCCTGCCCCTCGGCGTCGGGTCCGTGGGCGAGGGCGCCCTTTCCCAAACGCCGGGCCGGAACCCCGCCCCTCAGCCCCAGGCTGGCCCTGAGCAGAACGGGATTCTGGATTGGCTGCGCAAGCTCCGCCTCCACAAGTACTACCCGGTGTTCAAGCAGCTGACCATGGAAAAGGTGGGCCTTCATGTGGGAGGAGCCTAAGATAGGGGAGGGGCATTAAGATGTCAGTTGGGGAAGAGAAACCCATTCAGAAAATGACTTTACCTAACATAATGTGAGGGGCTAGTGTGGGGAAATGGGGGGATGCAAGTGAGCACTGAATTAGGGATCGTTCAGTTGGATGTTTTCCCTTCACCTTCCTTCCCTCTCTCTCTCTCTTTCTCGTCTCATGGCCTGCCCGTTTCCTTCCCACAGTTCCTTGCACTCACGGAGGAAGATCTGAATAAGTATGACCTCACCCAGGGGGCCAAGAAGAAGCTGAAGACCCAGCTGGAGCTGCAGAAGTGAGTCCTGCCCATGTATCCCACGATGCACTGCTGCTGTGGGAACCATTGCTTTGTTATCCCCAGAGAGCAGGGGTCAGAGACAGGAGCTAAGTCTCTAACAATGTGTGTGCGTGTGTGTACGTGTGTGTGTGTGTGTGTGTGTGCGTACGGGTGTGTGTGTGTGTGTGTATATGTGTGTGTGTGTGTGTGATAGATACAGAGTTGTCTCTGCTGGTTCCCCTGGTGCTGGCTAATAGGCAGGGGTTAGTTGTGAGAGCGTGGCGGTGAGTCAGAGGCTAGTTGGAGCAGGTTGAGTGGAGTCGATTTGCATGAGATTTCTTGCTCTGTAACGCTAGACCAACATTAGCCTAGTGCCTGCAATGCTAGCGGGGTCCGGTTTGTGTGTAATGCTGTTATACTGCATTCCTGCCCGGGCAGAATCAGACATTCTGTCTCTGGCCTCACCCCTCCTACCCTGTTCTACAGCCAATCCTGTGTCTGTATTACACTGCTTTCCTCTACGACAGCCAATCCTGTGTCTGTATTACATTGCTCTTCTCTACAACAGCCAATTCTGTGCCTGTATTACATTGATTTCCTCTATGACAGTCAATGCTGCGACTGTATACCACTGTTCTCTATGACAGCCAATCACGTGTCTGTATTTCACTGCTCTCCTCTACGACAGCCAATCCTGCGCCTGTATTTCACTGTTCTCTATGACAGCCAATCCTGCGCCAGTATTTCACTGTTCTCTATGACAGCCAATCCTGCATCTGTATTTCACTGCTCTCCTCTACGACAGCCAATCCTGCTTCTGTATTACACTGTTTTCTACAACAGCCAATCACATGTATGTATTTCACTGCTCTCTACGACAGCCAATCCTGCATCTGTATTTGACACTGCACGTGCGTTTGGTAATGAAGAAGCATAAGCGCTAGTATTTCGCTGGAAGCTCGCGGTCAGGGTGCTGTTAAACATTAACGTAAGGCATGGGATAACGGAGGGCTTAGTTGACCTGCCCTGAATGGGGATCCAGATTAGATGTACCTGGAGGGGGAGATATCGTCAGAATCCCCAGACGTCACTAATCGACCGCGCCTGTATCTGGAGACCTCTGTCTGCATCTTGGGCCGGCAGATTTACAGTTTTACTGCGGTTCCCTCTGTCTTTGGGTCAGCCCGAGCACTACATGCTGCAGGGTTAACATGTGCCCTGTTGCGCCCTCTAGCTGTCACAGTGGGTAGTGAAAGGCAGCACATTCTTTTGTTGAAATCAGATAAATAATATATTATGGTGTGCCATATTCACACTTGCTTATTTCATGCATTAAATGTTTTTTGTGCTTTATGAAGACTCTCCATTACTATATTTACAGTTGTTTTATTGATGAAAAGTTTTTAAGACAACAGGCATGTTACATATGTGGCTCAATAGTGATGTGCATAGTCATCTTACTACTTATACTTACTACTTTGTCATTCCCTCTCACAGGCAAGAAAGGGGATAATGTCACGTTATGTGTGATGAGTGGGATTGATGATGATGTCATTACCTGTGATGAGTGGGATTGGTGATGACGTCATTGTCTGTGATGAGTGGGATTGGTGATGATGTCATTACCTGTGATGAGTGGGATTGGCGTTGATGTCATTACCTGCGTGAGTGGGATTGGTGATGACGTCATTGTCTGTGATGAGTGGGATTGGTGATGATGTCATTACCTGTGATGAGTGGGATTGGTGATGACGTCATTGTCTGTGATGAGTGGGATTGGTGATGATGTCATTACCTGTGATGAGTGGGATTGGCGTTGATGTCATTACCTGTGATTAGTGGGATTGGTGGAGGTGTTATTTTAGGTGCTGAACAGGGTTTGTGATGATGCTATTCTCCGTGCTGGATTAGATTGCTAATGATGTCATTGTCTTCCTTGTCCAGTCGGGAGAAGTCTGGAGAAAAGAAGTACGTGGTGTCACAGTTCCCAGGGTCCTGCGGTGGGGTTGCCCGGGTTACGCCTTCCAGTCACATCAGCCCCGTGACGCCAGTCCACACCACCAGCAGCACAGGTAATCTACAGCACAGGTAACACAGGTGACTGACACAGCTTAGACATGTAACCTACATCATGGGTGTACCACACACCAGCAGAGTAGGTCATCCTGAACGTGGGTAGTAACTGCACACGTGGAATACTAGACCAGCACAGGTAGTTCTGAAGCTTATGTGAGAACACAGCCCAGTTTGTTGTTATCAGTCGTCAGCCAACAGCTGTAGTACAAATACTCATGTTCCGTGTGTGTCTGTGTGTGTCTGTATGTGGGTTTGTGTGTCTGTGTGTGTGTGTCTGTGTGTGTGTGTCTGTGGGTGCATTGTGTTTGTGTGTTTATGTTCTGTGTGTGTGGATGTTTATGTTCTGTGTTTGTCTGTGTGTGTCTGTATGTGTGTTTGTGTGTGTGTGTCTGTGGTGTCATTGTGTTGTGTGTGTTGGTGTTCTGTAGTTGGGGTTGTGTATGTGTTGATGTGTTGTGTGTCTGGTATTGTTGTATGTGTCTGTGTTTGTCTGTGGTGTCTGTAGTGTGGTGTTGTGTGTCTGTGCTGTGTGTGTGTGTTGTGCTTGTGTGGTGTGTCTGTGGGTGTCTGTGATTGTGTTGTTGTGTGTGTTTATGTTCTGTGTGTGTGTGGAGTGTTTTGTGTGCGTGTGTTTGTCTGTGTGTGTCTGTATGTGGGTTTGTGTGTGTGTGTGTGCGTGTCTGTGTATGTGTCTGTGCGTGTGTGTGTGTCAGAGCTGCGTGTAGAGGTGGAGACCGGCCCTCTCTCGTTCCCGCGCGACAGCAGCTCTTCCTCGGGGTACTGCAGCTCTCCCTCCAGCCCCATGGCCCCCCTGTCCCGGGACGACGCTTACGAGAGAGCCAAAGACCTCCACAGAAGTAAGGACCTGCCAGTCGCTATGCCAACTTTCCGTGCCCCCCGTGGCTCCTCTGTGTGGTTGTAGACCCGCCATCTAAGACTGGATTCTTTCATTTGATTGGTTCCCGTTTCTGCTCTGTAGCTGGGAGGTGACTGGTTGCTCTTTCTGCTTGAAAGGACTGTGGTTATGTTTGAGGAAGAGCTGTAGATTGAGAATGACTGTTTCCCAGCTGACCAATAGCGTGTTAGTATTCAAAATCAGGGGGCGGGGCTGATGGGTCCAGGCCTGTCGGTACGTGAGAGGAGACTCTGTGTGTCAGGTGCTGAGCGCAGTTCCTGTTAAAGCCACAGGGGGCGCCGAAGGGGTTTCGGGCACGCGGTTTCAGTTCTGCCTCCTTCCCACTAGGGCCGGAGTCCAGTTCGGATGTGGGGGAGAAGGACCGCTCCTGCGTTCTGCTGAACCACACCATGCCGGCCGGACCCAGCCGCCCCACCGCCCAGGTTCTGCCGGTGCAGAACGACCCCTCCCCCTCGCCCTCCCCCTACCACCTGCCCCTGCTCTCCCCCACCCGCATCCTGAGCTCCCCCCGTAAGCCCCGCCCCCCGCCCCCTCCCCCGCTCACGCCCCTCCTGTCCTCTCTGTGCGTGGACGAGCGGGCCAAGCCGCCGGGACCGGGCGGGGCCGTGAGGCTGGAGGGGCGCTTCCTCGGCCTCAGCGTGGAGGTGGCCCCGCCCGGCCTGCAGGACGGCTCTGGCCCCGCCCACCAGGGGCCCCTGGCCGCGCTGCTGTCCCCGCCGGGGCCCATGGTGGAGACCAGCGTGGCCCTCACCACCACCTCCAACACCCTGCATCACGTCACGCACCCCCCTCTGCAGCTGCAGCTGTCCCCCTCCCTGCCCCCCGACCCCGCCCACCGCGCCCAGCACTACGCCCACTCCCGGCCGGGCGGCTTCCTCCCGTCGGCCAGCGGCGTCCCCATGGCGACGGTCAGCAGCGTCCCCATGGCGACGGTCTGCAGCATCTCCGCGGCGACGGCCAGCAGCAGCGTCCCCATGGCGACGGTGCCCGGCAACACCTACTGCGTGAGCAGCGGCGCCGTGGCGGCGGCCGGCGCGGCCCCTCCCAGCTCCAGCCCCGGCCCTGGCCCCGGCCCCGGGGCGGACGGCGCGCAGGCGAACGCGGCGTCCGTCTGCGTCTGCAGCTCCTGCGGCTGCAGCGGAAACTGCGGCTCCTACAGCGCGCTGCCCGCCAGCTACGCCGGCTACTTCCAGCACCCCTTCTCCGGCCCGCCCGTCTTCACGCTCGGGCCCCTCCTGCACCTCAGCCCCCGCCTGGCCGGCCCCCACCACCCCCAGCAGCACAGCGTTTCGGCCGCGCCCTTCTCCTACCCCCTGGTGGCCCCGCCCCTCTACAGCGGCAGCCTGCCCCACGAGACGCAGCCCGGCTTCGTCCTGCCGCCCATGCAGGGCTTCCTCGGGGGCGGGGCCGGCGTGTACCAGCCCCAGGGCATGCTGGGAAACGGCAGCTCGGGGCACAAGAAGGCGGGGATCATGTCTTGCTACAACTGTGGAGTGAGCGGCCATCGGGCGCAGGACTGCAAGCAGCCGCCCATGGACTCACAACAAGGTACTGCGAAAGGGATTATGGGTAACAGACATGTAACAGCAGTAATTGAGGGATTATGGGTAGCAGGTGTGTAACAGCAGTAATAGAGGGATTATGGGTAGCAGGTGTGTAACAGCAGTAATAGAGGGATTATGGGTAGCAGGTGTGTAACAGCAGTAATAGAGGGATTATGGGTAGCAGGTGTGTAACAGCAGTAATAGAGGGATTATGGGTAGCAGGTGTGTAACAGCAGTAATAGAGGGATTATGGGTAGCAGGTTGTAACAGCAGTAATAGAGGGATATGGGTAGCAGGTGTGTAACAGCAGTAATAGAGGGATTATGGGTAGCAGGTGTGTAACAGCAGTAATAGAGGGATTATGGGTAGCAGGTGTGTAACAGCAGTAATTGAGGGATTATGGGTAGCAGGTGTGTAACAGCAGTAATAGAGGGATTATGGTAGCAGGTGGTAACAGCAGTAATGAGGGATATGGGTAGCAGGTTGTAACAGCCATAATAGAGGGATTATGGGTAGCAGGTGTGTAACAGCAGTAATAGAGGGATTATGGGTAGCAGGTGTGTAACAGCAGTAATAGAGGGATTATGGGTAACAGACATGTAACAGCAGTAATTGAGGGATTATGGGTAGCAGGTGTGTAACAGCAGTAATAGAGGGATTATGGGTAGTAGGTGTGTAACAGCAATAATAGAGGGATTATGGGTAGCAGGTGTGTAACAGCAGTAATAGAGGGATTATGGGTAGCAGGTGTGTAACAGCAGTAATAGAGGATATGGGTAGCAGGTGTGTAACAGCAGTATAGAGGGATTATGGGTACAGGTGTGTAACAGCAGTAATAGAGGGATTATTGGTAGCAGGTGTTAACAGCAGTAATAGAGGGATTATGGGTAGCAGGTGTGTAACAGCAGTAATAGAGGGATTATGGGTAGCAGGTGTGTAACAGCAGTAATAGAGGGATTATGGGTAGCAGGTGTGTAACAGCAGTAATAGAGGGATTATGGGTAGCAGGTGTGTAACAGCAGTAATAGAGGGATTATGGGTAGCAGGTGTGTAACAGCAGTAATAGAGGGATTATGGGTAGCAGGTGTGTAACAGCAGTAATAGAGGGATTATGGGTAGCAGGTGTGTAACAGCAGTAATAGAGGGATTATGGGTAGCAGGTGTGTAACAGCAGTAATAGAGGGATTATGATATTAGGCATGGAACAGCAATAACAGAGGGGTTATTGGTAGCAAGCCTGTAACAACTACTGATTCATGAAAGTTAGCCAGTTGTCCTACAAATGCATTATGTCAGTGTTGACCTCCAGTGTTGATTGGCCATATTGACCAGTAAAAGTGATTTATTTTCAGTATGACCAAATATAACGGTGATTTTGGATGTTGTGTTTCAGGAACATTTCGGCTGAAGTACGCACCCCCATCAGATGGTCAGGATTCGGGGGACTAGGCGGTATTCTGTTGCCCTCCTGCCCCAACCCCCACGCCACAGTTTGTGTCTCATCCCCCTGAGCTGCTGTGAGTGGGGGGGGGGGAGGGGGGTCACCCTGTTCACATGGGTGTTGGATCAAATCTGAGAAACTCAAAAAAGTGGTCAGAACTCACGCATAGACGCGCTGAGAGAGGGGTACACCTACGGAGGTGTATGTGAATGTGTGTGTATCAGTTACGGCATTTGTACAATTACGTGTGTGTGTGTGTGTGTGTGTGTGTGTGTGTGTGAGTTTGCGTGTGTAGTGAGGCTTCCCTCTCCTCGCCCAGTGCGATGACCTTTGACCCCGCTCAGGAAATCTCTCGATGTCAATATCAGAGCAATCAAACAAACAAGATGGCCGATCAGAGCAATCGAACAAACAAGATGGCCGATCAGAGCAATCGAACAAACAAGATGGCCGATCGGAGCAATCGAACAGACAAGATGGCCGCCGGGAGCGCGCGCTCCTGCGAAGCAGCCCAGCCGGTGCCCCGCCCTGGTGACGGAAAGCGCACTGGCGCTCGGCGGCGAGAACGCAGCGCGCGCACTCCTTCCCCACAGACAACGGCAGTCCGCGCCTGCGGGCATTGTCCAGCTACATCCCAAAGACTCCCCCCCCGCCGGTTCGGGACAGCGGTGCTTTCCGGGCTCCCCCTTTCGAGTCACGCTACAGCCGTCTTTCACACGGCGCTTTTTCTACGACGATGAACTTCACCTTCCCGCGGGCGCGCTGCGGCGATCCCGCCCCCTTTTCCCCACACGCAGGGGAAGGCCGCCGCAAAACGTTAGAGACGAGCGTGAGCCTTAAATGGCCGTTCCCTGAAGTGAGCGAGGCTTACGCAGGTGCGCGGTGTGTGAGGAGGGACGGGACGAACGAGGAAACCAGCACCGCCTGATACAAAATGGCGCCCGCAACAGTAGGCGCTCATAATGCTGCCGGATGGAATTTTTGTGCAAATATCTTCTCATCTGTTTCATAGTTGTTTTTTTTTTGTTTTTGTTTTTTATAACTAAGAGACATTTTAATCTTGTTAAAAATGTGAAACAATCTGGGACCTCTTTTTCATGAGGGAAAAGATGCCAGAGTTTCATAATGCTATGATTGTATACTGTATGATGTCTTTTGTTGGCCATTTTGTATTGTGTAGTGTCCTTATTTTACGTCTGCGGCCATCTTGTCTTTACTCTCTGAAGTCTATGACTTGTGTAATAATCTCACAGGGAGTCATATCTCACAAAGTGAGGATGAGGAGTAGAAAAGGGTGAGGAGAAAGAGCAGGAGGAAAGGTACTCCTGGCCTGGTGTTGGGGCAGGGGTTCAAAGGAAAAGCTCCTACCCCCTTCCCTACCCCCAAAACTATTGTAGATAAAGGAGTTGACCAGAAAAAAAAAAACTGGTACTGATGGTGGTGAGCCTCTGGTCCTCCTGATTCTGTTCCAAATAGGGTGATTTTGTTATGTGATGCAAGTCTGTCTTCCTCCAACGGGCCACAGAGCAGTGCAGTGCATTGTGGTCCTTGTGGTTTTAAGTTCTCTTGGATCTGTGTCTTTATGCACTGACCTACATTAAGGTCTCTGGGTTAATGCACACCTGCACAGACGCTAACGCTAATGCAACAGGGCAATGGCCACATTATAGGAAGTCAGAAGTCACATGACTGGAAGTCACATTTGCCTAGGTCTGGAAGGGCAAGCCCAGAATGTCCCCTGTGAGGGTACTCATACTAATGAACATGCCGGACTCAGTACCAGCATTTAATGTGCAATGCAAAACTGCTGCAAACAATCAAACCAGAGGCAGCTGGACTAGATTTTCTAGTGCTGATGACACTAAAGGGACAGGAGTGACATGAGGAAGGAAAGACGAGAAGGAGAATTTTCAGCCTCTGAAACAGGTCTGCTAGGGTCTTCCATTTCTAGAGGAGGGCTCCCCCTAGAGGAGAACTCCTCCCCCTACACACTATGCTCACTTTGCCACGTGCCTCTCCTGTTTTTCATGCCTAAAGGCTTACATAACACACCATATATTTGCCCTGCTTGTAGTTACTCTTGAGCTCTGAATGTCAGCACGTCTTGGTGAGCAGCCATTGGTTGTTTTCTCTCTGCCCCACGGAGTAGGGGTGGGGACAGGAAGAGGCCTCTGGGTCTTAGTGAGTTTGTTGGTGTTTTGAGCCCTCAGCTTTGACTTCCAATTTTTTTTTAGAAACAAAAGATACAAGAGGGCATGGGAGAGTGAGTGAGATAATTAAATCAAATTAGTTTACTACCCCGTCTCCCCGATCCCCTTCTCTGATTGGATCATTTAGTTCCATTGACTGAAGTGGCCAACATGCCTGAAACAGGAGGGTGTGGAAATAACACGGGTAAGAAAGTAAAGGGAGTCCAGGTGTCTCTGACCTCACACAGTGCAGCCTGCTTTCTTCATTGCCAGTATTGTGCCCAGGTCTGTATTACTGTGTTAACACAGCAGTTGCCAGTGTTCCTACTGCACAGCACAGCACAGCACAGTGTAAATACAGAAGTGCCTGTGTAGGAGTCTGGACTGTGCCATACAGTAGTTACGTTCCTAATGCAATTTCAAGGCGAATTTTCAGGGGAATGCGAAAAAAACAGTTCTCTTGCGCCAAACACACGTGTTTCAAATTACTTTTCCTGGCGTAACAATAACAGGCCGCACCTACTGCAGTCAGTAATTACGTGACTAATCATTTTCACACGTGAGAAAACGTCAAAGACGGGGTAAGTTTTGAGCAAACTGAAACTGTTTCCATTTGCCTTACTGTTTATTTATAGCAATCTTTTTGCATTTAGCCAACCTGTCAAAACTAGCGTTGAGTCGTAACAGTGCTATTTTCTTGGCACGTTAAAGATAATTGTAAACCGACATTCACACGTAGCTAGCGAAAACGCAACCGGTGTAGATGCCTCGCGGGCTCTTTGGACAAAGTCTCGATCATCTTCTCACCCAGTCACCTCGAGGTAGCAACGCTCGGCACGCGCGTGGCGTGTCAATTTTGTATAATAGTGTTTTCAATATCTGGCGTTTTAAACAGTCCGACGTGAGTTTGAATGAGGAACTTGAGACTTGGAACCTCTCGTTTCAGATTTAATTATTTTCAGTCAGGTTGCATGTAGCCTTCTATTGCTTTTTGTGCATTAAATACAAGTTTTTAAGCGATAACATGCAGCTGATTTGAAGTGTAAATCTTTTGTATTTTATTACTCAATGTTCAAACAAAATGTTTGTTTTTATATATTGTACAAAAAAAGTAAGAAAAAAAAATTAAATGCTGAAAAATATTCCTCTGGAGTTCAGTTAATTTGTGTTTCTGGCATGCAATTTAGAAGGGACAAACACCATCCAGGGGAAGGGCACACCTGTATTGTCAGTTATTTAAATGGCGTTCCCTTTTAAAAAAATCATTAAATACATTCTGTTCCACAAGTATTCTATAGTGAAGGAATGGTGTCGGTAGCAGTTTGGATGTTGTCGAATCCCATCTGTCTCTGTGTTTAACTGCCTGTGAATTTTTCAGGGTATAGCTCCTCCATATTTCTGTGCCGTCTTTGCACCATAAAATTGTGTACACTCCACTGCTTACACAGTCATATGTCTTTTTTTCAACACCATTATTTTAAGTGCTATGCACTGCACCCCATTGTCCTGAACAGCATGAGCACTGGACTGAGCCAGGCTTTCTGGATGGACAGATTTAACGGTCGGGGTGACGGAGGTCGGATTTATGTCAACAGTGTGCACAGCCACTGACCTTCATGTGATCCTTACCAACCCGCTGACTGGAATGAGCCATTTTTTCCCCCAAATCTGCACAGATGTCATGTAAATCCCTCCTCGCGGAACAAACTCTGCATGCTCAGTCGGGACTGGTTTCAGGAGGTGTGTCTGAGGTCGGCGCAGACTCTGCAGCAGAGCTGGCTAATGTTGGGCGCGCTGTTGGGTACTGCAGATTCTGGCCTGTCACCAAGCCTTAAGCCCAGCGTACCACTGCCACCGTGTCAGACCCCGATCTGTCCATTTACAATCCAGCTTCTGCCCGTGCTGCACTGCACTACAGTATCCAGGATATATGTCCGTTATATGAGACTCTGTGATCCATATTACAATACCTGATCACACAACGGAGAGAGATTGGTAATCACACACCACTACAGCCATGCAATAGCACCCTCTTTAGTCTGTGGACTAATACTATTGTGAAATAACAGATGGTTGGACCTGAAGGGAAACCATAGATGAAAGAGGAGACCAAGGCAAGGACACACAAGAAGCACGCAAGCCACACGAGGACTTTAATATGTATATGAGCTTCTGTTTATTCCTTAAAATACCGGCATAAATACAAGAGAGAGAGAGAAAGGCTTGTGTAATATTGCTGTGGATGTGAAGGTGGGAGAGGCGAGCCCTGTGCACGGTGGCGCGACGGGGGCGGAGAGGAGAGCTCTCTCCCTCCGCTTTCACACTCACTCGTTCACATCTGTCCTTTTAGATACGCGTTTCACACCACAGTCGTAGCATACAGTTGTCTTATTATCGGGGAGGGGAGGGGGGAAACAGTAATACGAACGGAAACAAAGACAAAGCTTTTAGCAAAGCCAAAGGGTGGAAGGCATGGAAAGAGGTGAGGTTCTTCTGAATACCGACAGAAGGAGGGGGGGGGGGACAGAGCAGAACACAGAAGAGGTGTAAAAAATAACCCGAATAAACAATTAGAATATTCTAGAAGCGCACAAGAGCCAGGAGCAAGGAGGGTTCTGATCGGCTGTGGTCCAGTTCCTCTAACCAGCCCAGAGACTCCTTGCTGGGAAGAGAGCGGACAAAATGGTGGGGCGTGTGCACCGGGATCCGGCCTGGTTAGAACCCGACAACAGCAACCTCACTGCCCCCCACACTCCTAGAAGTTGCCTTTTTAATTTTTTTAAAACTTTTTTTTTTTTTTTTTAACAAGCAGTTCCACTCGCATTCTCAATGTACTGTACTTGTCCGATTTGTATACTATATACATTTTCTTGCTTCTCTAACTCTACAGTCTAGCAGATGGTCAGTAGCACTAATTTCACCCATAATTCCACACCGTGTCCAGAGTTCCACATTCCTAGCGTGTGGTGTGGAGGAAATCGGGAGGTGACCGAGGCAGATAAAAACCTATCTTTAAAATTAGTTTCTTTCAATGAGCTAAAAAGCGACCGACAACACAAACCCGTTAAAAGAAAGAGAAGGGACCGACAGAGGGGGAAAGGAAAGAGGCTGAGAGTTGCCAAGCTATTTACTGATAGTCAAATCGGGCAGTGCAAATCATGCTGTGGATAAACGGTGCCAGCAGCCAATCAGATTCCCTCCACGAAGCGGCCAATGAGCTCGTTGGTGCGTCTCGGCTGCTGGAGCACCATAGAGCCCCCTCCACTGGCGTGGTACAAAGGCGGCACTAGCAGCGTCGTCTGTGCCAGAACAGGCACTCAATGTCGGTTTTAGTTTAATTTTAACCAAACCCCTTACTCTTGAATGTGTCAGCAGTGATGTCATTTCCCCCCATCATCCTAAAATGCAGTGTAATCAGTTTAGCAACTCAGCTAGAGAGAGAGAGAGGAGAGAGAGACAGAAAGAAGGCGGCAGGAAGTCTTTCTTCTGATGATATTGTTTAGTTCCAGCTGGACTCTGGATAAAACAAACATCGCTAAAGCCTCACTTGGGCATGCTTGGGGCCCCAATCCAACTTATCCACAAAAAAAAAAAAAAAAAAAGACAAACATAATCAAACCCTCATCCCTTCTCAGAGATGTAAGCTGAGCAGCGGGACTGGGTGGGAGGGGCCATGAAGGACCATTATCCGAAGGGGGGGGGGGAGATGTCATCTGATTGGCTCCTATTGTTGTCTTATTTTGGGATGGGGGATGGGGTGTGGGTGAGATTTGGGAATGGGAACAGGTCTGTCGTTAGAAACGGGGATGGGAGTTCTGGCGATGACCGATACGGGGCGTTATGGGGGTGGGAGTGGGGGGTGGAGGGGTGTTACAGGTCGATCTCTGCCCCAAACGTCTCCTGCGAAGCGTAGACCATGTAGAGGAAGCCGTCCCCATCCTTCTCCCTCTCGTACACCTCGGAGATGGCCGTGGACACGGACACCATGCTGTGCCCGTTCACCAGCAGGAAGAAGGCCTGGTTTGAGTTCAGCTGCAGGCGCCTCCTGGTGGCCAAAGACGGAACAGCATTCAGAAGCTCTCAAATCACACCGACTCAAGCAAGTCACCAAAGCATGTCCGAATTTGGCTCTAATAGGTTCCTTTTTTTGGAGACGAACATCAGTGAAGCTGCATGCTGCTAAGTCTTTAACCTGAAACCCTGTCAGGCGTTTAGCTCCAGCTATGCGTGATGTTCCTGAACATATGCTGTAAAACTTCCAATTAGTAGCCCCGGGTTTAATCGCTAACCACACAAAGCCCCAGTGTTTGCTGGAGACTGGCGTTTGTCGCGTTTCTCACTTTCCAGTAGCCTTCACCTCATTCTAAAACTGGGCTACTGGTATTGGAAACTACCAGGGTCTACATGCAGCCTTTCAGTCATGCCTCAAGTCATGATAAAGACTGAGCCCTGGAAATGGGCTCCCTGTACATGTACAGTGATGGCCTACAGGTAGCCTACTTATCCATTTGTGCTATTCTTTTTTCCCCCTTCCTTTTGCACGTTCACACTGTTCCAAAGTGCCTCGGTGCAGCTTCCACTGAATGTTCTTCAGCATGCTTGACAAAATCTAATTTTAATTTAATTTCAAAATGTCTCTGGAGCCATACTCATCTGTAAGCTAGCTACCATATGTTAGATGAGCAGGTGTGGGATTCTGACAGATTGCTTCCCTGTTGCCAGGGTGATGCATTTTTTGCTACCTGCCATTTATTTTTTGCTTTTGGTTTTTAGTTTATGCTTCCGGCTATTAGGAGACTGGCTCTTTTTAAAAGACTTGCTGTCTAATGTTGGTTTCATGAGATTTGAGTTGAACACTTACAGATGTTGGGCTAACTTTTTAGTCTTTGTGTGATGTATATAAAAACCATACAGAACTGATAGCTCATGAACAGAGGCAGGCGGAGGTACAGGAGATTCACGCGTATGATGCCAGGCCAAATCAACCCACACCCCCCCCCCCCCCTCTTTTCTTGCCAATCCCTTCAGTAGATGAGGGACAGTGTAGAAAATGAATCAATCGTGCCAAAGCATGCAATGCTGCAGCTGCTTCTTCTCACCCAACCCTAGGTGATGCTAACGCTAATTACGCTAGCCCCCACTTGGGCTAATGGCCACAATCGGCACTGGCACATTAGGGACTGGATCCCGTGTCGTGGGGCCCACTCAAACAGGAGAGCAGTGCCTCGATGGGAAGGGCCGACCAGCAGAATGTCAGATCGGCACGTGACTGTGACCATGACTGTCCTAACCGTGGCGCGGACCGCGAGGCGATGCGGTCAACCGTACCTGATGATTTTGATCAGCTCGCTCATGTTGACGTGGTCGGGAACCAGGAACTTTGTCTTGTCCAGGATGGGCAGCTGCTTCTCACCCTTGTACCTCTCGATGATCACCTGTAAATGGGACACGCGTTGCTCAGTGACCATACCGGGACACCCCTGAAAACCAGCACCCGCATCCCAGTGACCTCATCTTGGTTAGCATTGGTTTCCGCCTTGCTACACTCCCATGAATGCCATTTTTGCCCAGTTTCTTTCTCACTGTGGAGTCATGAACACTGACTTTAGCTGAGGCTAGATGGGCATGCAGTTCTTTGGATGTTCTCCTGGAATCTTTTATGACTTCCTGGATGAGTTGTCACTGCGTCCAAGGGGAAATTTTGGCTGGCCAGAAATAACTGATAAGATTCACCACTGTTCCAAGTGTTCTCCATTTGGAAATAAAGGCTCTCACTAAGTCCCAGAACCTTAGAAATGGCTATGTAACCCTTTCCAAACTAATATTTCAATGACATTTTTTTCTCATCTCTTCTGGAATTTCCTTTCACCATGGCATAGTGTGCTTGTAGAAACTTTGTGGTGACTACTTTACTCTGATGGTAAGGGTCAATATGAGTGGGGTTTAAATTCAACGGGGCTGGCCCCAATCAAGCCTGTCTGTTTTCAATCAGCTGAATCTAATCGTAAATTAAATTTTGTTAAATGAGTAACTAAGTGGGCAATTACTTTTTCACATGAGTAATATGGGTGTTTCATAACTTTTTTCATCAAATAAATGAAACGATATTTTAAAAAATGTTTCATGTTTACTCAGTGTCCCTGTATCTAATATTACATTTTGTCTAAAGATCTGAAACCATTCAGTGTGATGCATATGCAATAATAGGGGAAAATAGAGAAGATTGAATACTTTTTCACAGCACTTTACTTACTGGTGTCGGAGTGTAGCACAGTGGGTAGGGAACTAGACTTGTAACCGAAAGGTCGCAGGTTCGATTCCCGGGTAGGACACTGCCGTTGTACCCTTGAGCAAGGTACTTAACCTGCATTGCTTCAGTATATATCCAGCTGTATAAATGGATACAATGTAAAATGCTATGTAAAAGTTGTGTAAGTCGCTCTGGATAAGAGCGTCTGCTAAATGCCTGTAATGTAATGTAATGTGTCAAACCGGAAGTAAACTGTTTCGCTCCATTAAGCCTAATGGGTATGTGAGTCTTAACCCTGTTTTCATATTCTTGCATTAGTTAAGCATGTATGGAGAAAGAAGAATGAAAGGAGCCCAGGAGATCTGGTCAGCATATAGACCATCCGTGCGGAATCTGACCCTGTATTGCCTAACCACTGTATGGGCCCTCGTTCTAGTGCATTTAACTCAGTCATGTGTGCGACTGATTCAGCGATGAGAGAGCGATAAGGTTCTACTCATCATCTCACAAAACACGAGTAGAGATCAGTTCTCGCCATTAACATCACTGTTCCGTATCGTAGCAGATTAACAGTGCTTAACACAATCGCATATTCATTATCGGACAGGATATTAATCGCAGCACCACAGGTAAAGTACAAGTGCAACAGCAGCCCCCCCCCACACCAGGGAACTGAACATCTCCCATCACCCTGATCACTGAGAAACCAAGAACGACGGTGAATTATCACCCAGCCCCTCTACAGGCACAGTTCAGAGCCCTTTGAGTCAGAAACAACTACAGTGGTCACGGAAGTCAAGCTGTCTGCAGGTATACAGCTAATGTAATGGGCTGGCTGGCTAACACATCTCAAAACCTGAAATTAGATTAGTGGCACAGATTCACCCATTCCGAAGGTGTACTGCAGCTTCTGACTAATCGGCTTCACTGCAGTTATCTACAGTTATTAAGTAGTATCCATTATTTAATGAATCCCTTCAAATTATGGTTTGAAGACTAATTTCACCATGAATTTTACACACCATCTGCGTACCACGAGTACAGGCATTTCCCCAGGCCTGGCCTATGCAATTGCCCATATAAAAAGAAGAGAGATACAAGGAAGTCCTTGCAATCAATGTTCTGCTAATTCGTATTACATTTCAGTCCAGTGCTATTTACATTTCAGTCCTTTGGCATGAGGTCCTGTGTTTGTGTGATGCAGAGTATTTGTAGCACTGAGCCTTATTGCAAGTGACAGATCTGTTTCCTTTCCTTTCCCCTTCCCGCCCCCACCCCCAATGGCCACTAGGGACAGGAACCTGAGTAGAGTGGAACACCCATCCACAGTGGTGACCATGGCGACAGTGGAACTCCGAGGTCTTTGGCAGGTCAGGAAATTCTGTTTTTTGGAACCAAGTGGCTTTTCATACACTTAACATACACACACAAACACACTTTGTCTCTCCCTCTCTTTCGCACACATATTGAGTTAGGGTGTATACATCTCATCCAGCGCTCCCCCCCCCACCTTACCCTTCCTCCCCCCTGGGCAGCAGCTGTGAAGTTGGTGTGAAACTGGATCCTATTAAGACTTGCTTGGGTGACAATCTGGATTGTTTGCCCTGCTACTGCATTCATTCTGAAGGATGCACCTCCTGTCCCAGCTGGCCATTCCCATAATCCTCTCTGCTGGTATAATGTATTATGCGGATGTCTACATCCACAGCATAGCCAACAGCAAGTATCCATCTCTCCCGCTCCCACTCCACCCCCCACAAACACACACACACACACACCAGCGCACGCATAGACACACACACACACACACACACACAGACTGAGGTGATACTCACAGGGATCTTGTTGGGGTGCTGTTCTCGGATGAGTCGGACATCGTCCACTCGCTGTTCTGTGAAACCCAAGCCAGAAGGGACAGTAATGAGGGTGGAGGGTGGAGGGTGGACTGGGTATATTTAGCAGAGCACTTCATCACTGACACGTGCATCGCTGAGCTGTCACCGGGGCGATGACACTGTAGATCCAGTGACTGACCTGGGGCCAGCTGGCCCAAATTTAATTCTGACTGTTCTCACTGTGCAAAAGACATGGGACACTGAGCCAGGGACAGTCATAGCTTATATGAACCCCCCCCCCCCACCACCATCCCCCAACCTTCAACTCTCCAACTCTCTTCACTCACTAGCAGCTAAATCCTATCCTGGTGCTTTTAATTATGTCTCTGCTGTGGAAAACTTCACTAACTGTAATGGAATGTTAAAAAAAAAAAATGGATAAAAAGGCCAGTCTGTGTTAATGTCCTTTATATAAGAAAGGGATGGCAAAGCAAAGTTACTCTACAGTAACGTTATCTCTCAGCAGGTGTATTAACCGGCCCTGCCCAAAGTCTTCACTGAGGACTATGACTTTTAGGTCTGATTCCAAAGCAACGGTCACCATAGCACCCGATAAGACTCCGTACTCTTTGACCACAGCGTACAGAAACCCTGGCACGAACCGCCGTAATAGATCACGCGGTAGGTACCGGGTATCGACCGCTTATGTTATGAAAATCCCCTCCCCCCCCCATAACTCTTCTCAGAAACTGGTAAAGAGCGGGTGTTTCTATTTTGTTTATAAGGCGCTTCCATGGTCGACCGGTTTGAAAACAAAACGTTTTCTATACTAAACGTACGTGTATATTTAATTAACTTCAGAAAAGTTTTGAATTAACAATTTTTCTAAGGGATACAAGACTGCTTTTGTTCGCCATTTTCCAGCCTAACGGGGTAATGAGCACAGCAGGAAAGTGAACAAGGAAGCGTTTTGTCCACCTGAGGATCAACGGCTGTGAATAGTAACAGCGACTCAGCAGTTAGCAGCGGGGTCAGTGAAAATGTTGTCAGCCGTCACCATAATAATTACTCCCAAATAATCCATCCAAACGGACAAGACATTAACAATAAAGGGACGGTGCATGAGATGTACGAAACCCAAGTGGGGTTTATAGAAGTCCCTCCTCAAGTGAGTAAGAAGGAGTTTTAAGGAGCACTTTACTCCAAGCTCAGCAGAACTCCTAGCCAAGGCACATATTCTACTGAACGCTCCTGAAACAATAGACGAGTGACAATGCAGGTTACACTAGACAAGGACGCAATCAAGCATTGTTTCTGTGACTTGAGTGGAGACGCACAAATAAGACACATAAGTAACTGTCTCCGCACATGTCAGCTACTGGTAAGTCACATCCTCGTGCGCAACAATTGCGCAATTTGGTAACTTTTAGGTCAACAAAACGGAAGTCGGTTATTTTGGTTTAGAAAACAAGGAGGTGCCTGGACTATAAACCTTAGGGGAAATCCAGTGTCCAGTCACTAAAGCGCACGTTTACATAAGCTGTAATTAAATAAAAATGGTTAAGTTAAAGGTGACCAGCAGTAGGTTTAATAGGTTTTCTTTCTAAAAAAAAACGCAACTGACAATGGCAGTAGTTTCCGGTAACGTTTGAAAACTCCCCCCACACAACCGCATGCGTATGTGCCGTCCCTTTGTGTTTTATCTGCACGGTAAGTTATTCATTGTAGCCATGAGTAAATATGTTTGGGATGAGGGGACATGTACAGCTAGAATACATTATGCTCCAAATCATTTGAACATACACCTCTCGGCCTATTATAGCAACGAGATGTAAAGCTGGGTGGTGAATATAGTGTCACGCTGCCTTTAGTTAGTTTAATCTAAAAAGGGTCTTAAACGAGCCTTACTGCGACCATTGTAGTCATTTTCCCCAAGCACTCTTTCTGCTAACCTCGGCAGTCTCTCCCATCCCCCAATCCTGCAGCGCACTTCGCCTGCATTGGGAGAGCGATTTGTAGCGACTTGTTTTTATTAGCGTCTGCTTTGACAAACAAACTGAAGCACACAACGGAAACCCTCAGTCCGTTGATAAATTTTAGCTGCGACATACTGCGGTTCTATCGACAGCGATAAAAAATTGCTGTCGCAAATGTTATTGTTTGCAATATCCTGGTTACATAATAGACCTGGCCACTCTAAAATAGGCTAAAAACAAGGACACTTTTATGAGCGACTAGACATCACCCAAATTATTTTTCGTAGCTAACTTACATAATTAGTCTTTCGATATGACGCGGGCCTATTTTGGAGCAAAGAAAAGTCTACCCCCCGTAGCCTACACAATCGGCAAGACTGTATTTCATAATCTGTTTAGTGAACTGAGCAGGACAGCTAGCTGTCGAGCTGCTTCTGATCCCAAGTTTAGCTAGCTAGCTAGCTAGCTTCTTAGCTGCAGCACAAACTTGAAAGAAAAATGATCACTGTCTTATCCTTATGTGTTAAAACGACAATGGTAAAACTCCCAACAAATGATCTGACTTGATTACACGACAAAACACATGGTTGCAAGGCATTCTGGTACAACTGTTAAGTATGTAGACAATTCAATGTGGAAAAATACTGTATCGATACCTACCAAATGTCCTCCTTTGTTTAAACGTCTTTTCTGAAGGCATATTTCTCGGAGGTCAAACAGCTTCGTTTTAAGGCAAATACGCCTATTACTGATTAACGACAGCAGTCTCGGATAATACTTAAATACTGAACAAGTTTATGTTGAAATCGCAATATTTTAAAAACAATATTAGCGGCCTATGTCCTGTACGTTTCTGGTTCTCTCCCTTTCTAAAGCTGTCTGTGAAGTCCACCTTAACTAGCAAAACAAACCAGTCAGCTGACCTCTGACGTCATGGGGATAAGGTGTCGGTCGGGACGTTTTGTGTCAGTGGGGCAATCTGTTACGACAGTGTTGGAATATTTGCTACGATACAGTACTTGAGTGAATATGACATCGGCTTGTAATATCAGAAAATATTGTGTGACTAGTCTTGTAAGAAGAATATGAACAGCTGTCGTCACAGCTAATCTCTTCTGCACTCTGAACACATCCGGGAGATCAAGAAAACCGTTCAGGCAAGACGGTCAGGAGACAGAAAACGTGACCAAAACGCTAAAATACGCGCTGTCATGTTTTCTCAGTTGCGTTTGAAAAACGTACCATCACAGACAAGAGGAACAGACGGAGTTTGAGGAAAAACTGAACCTCGAGACTGGCAGGCAGTTATTTGCATAGGATAATCTGGGTTTTCAACATAGGGTCTGCGAACCCCTGGGATTCTCGAACGTACTGTAGATGGTTGCTGGCCAGGTTTAATATGCAGTCACTATATGGACAAACTGGGGAAAATATTGCTATATATTGAAATATATTCCTCCCAAAAAAGGAAGAAAAATTACAGTACAGACCAAAAGTATTAGGCCACCTGGGGTTTAAAAAGATAAACTAGGTAGAATAGAATTTAGTTGATATATGCCCATTTATTGAATAATAAACCAAAGTATAACATTTTTAAAAAATTCTACCCAAAATAACACAAAAAGATGAGTTTTACTTAAAAACAATCTTAGACACAACTTTCCTCAAAATAGCCTCCTTTGGCTTTAATTACTTAAATTATTGCAAGTCTATCCAGCCATTTTGCAAAATGGGAAGTGAAGGGATAGATAAATTGACTGAAATCTTGTCTACCTTAATTTATTTTTAAACCACAGATTGCCTAATACCATTGGCCTGTAGTGTAAGTAAAATAGGCACTTAAGTTCCAAGAAATGTGTCAAAGGAGTTTGGCTTTATGCGTGTGTGTGTGTGTGTGTGTGTATGGGTGACAAATTAAAGGAAAAACCAACATCAAGTGACTTAGTACTTGGTTAGGTGGCCACCAGAACAGCTTCAGTGTGCCTTGTCATAGATTCTAGAAGTCTCTGGAACTCTACTGGAGGGCTGGAACACCATTCTTCCAAAAGATATTCCCTCATTTGGTGTTTGGAGATGATGGTAATGGAGTGCACTGTCTAACACGTTGGTCCTAAATCCCCCATAGGTACTCAATTGGCTTGAGATCTGGTGACTGCGAAGGCCATAGCATAGGATTCACATTATTTTAATATTCATCAAATCATTCAGTGACCCACCGTGCCCTATGGATGGGGGGGGATTGTCATCCTGGAAGAGACCACTCCCATCAGGATATAAATATTTCATCATAGGATAAAGGTGATCACTCATCATAACTTGATTTACAATTGATTTGATTTGCAGTGACCATTCCCTCTAAGGGGACAAGTGGACCCAAACCCTGCCAGGAAAATGCCCCCCACAGCATAACAGAGTCACCGGTCTCCCTTGCTGTAGGGGCATTGAGGCCTGTATCGTTGTCTTGGTGTATGCCACACATGCACTAACCCACTTGTCGAGAATATAGTGAAGGAGAACTCATCTGACCACATCACTTTTTTCCACATCTCTGTTGATCAGTGCCTAAGGTTTTTGCACCACTGAACTCTCAAATGTGTATTCGTCTTTGCAATGAGGGGTTTATGCACTGCAACTATAGTATCGCCCTCTATGTAGTTGTCGACGGACTGTCCTTGCTGACAGTCTGATCACCTTCACTGACATTCTCAGTCACCTGAGGAAGAGTTACTCTCGTGTTGTTCCTTAATATCGCACAAATGCACAAAGCATCACGGTCCTGGAATGTATGCTTTCGACCAAAATTTCAGACCCAATTAATGACGTCTTTCCCATAGATCTAAACGCAGATAACTCTTTAGTCACTGTTCCTGTTGAAACACTAGCCATTTGAGCAGTCTTTGTGACTGAAGCTCCCGTCATCTGTGCCCCAAAAATGAACCCTCTTTTCAAGTCACTTCGATTTTTTTTTCACTTGCCATCTTGATCCAGAATCAATGTCAAGGTGAACAAAATAAGACACAACACTATTTGCCTTCAGAACAGAACAGCTAATGTAGGGGAAAAAATGGTAGAAGACAAATTATGAGACCATATTACATTTCTCCATTGCTCAGGGCTGCAGGTTTTGTGCTCCTTACACCAGGTCCTGCTTCTTTGTGCGTTAGACTTGGACACAGTTTCTGTACATAGTTTCCTGATGACTGACCTGCTTTAAATCCCAGCCTTGCGAAGCTCATGGTGTCCAGTTTTTGCTGAGACTGGGTCAGAGAGGAATCAGTCCAGCTTCTGTGGTAATTTATGTTGCTGTAGTTTTGGGGCGTTTAGCCACAGTCCTGTTAAGTGTCCGTCTGTCCAACAGCACGCTTCGACTTGCAACCAGTACCTCTTTGCCGATGCATGTTTGGCATATGTACCCATAATGTTCCTCTCTGTTCCCCTTGCCACCTTAAATTGGTTTGCTATTTTTGTGACTGGAACACCTGTGATGTTTTCGCGGGCTGTTTGACCTCTTTGGAACTCTGTTGCTTTGGAAACTCACTTATCAAAGTACTGATTGTTATAGCTCGTACTGCTCGTTGGTATTCAGCTTCGTATGACTCACCTGTGCGGCCACCTTTGTAGCTGTTGTTTAGAGCAGTGCTTCTCAGCCTTGGTCCTGGGGACCCCCGGTGTATGCTGGTTTTCATTCCAGCCACAGGTACGATCCTTGAATTTTAACAAGCTGTTGATTTTTTTTTTTTTTTTTAAATAAGGTGCTTTTCATATTTGGAGGGATTATTTGTCCTCTTAAGCCATATTATGTCAGAAATGGCCATGCATGCTATGATGAGTAAAAATCCCACGTTCACGTTCTCCTTGTTGTCCTATATCACAAACAATTGCATTCAAAAGTAAAAGAATTTTAACTGATCTAATGAAAGACATTAATAGGCTAGTTTATTTGTTTATGACTTCTGGAGACAACCCTTGTCTTGTTTCTTCTGAGAGTTCTTTGTCTTTCCTCATGGTGATGGAAAATGATTTTTCTCCAAGTAATTGTATTAGCATTATACTGTATGTATATGTATGTGTGCATGTGTGTATATATATATGAGAGAGAGAGAGCACATATGTTTGGTATTTTACCAGTCTTCTACGATCAGCCATGCATTTATTTGAAAATGCGGCTAAAATGGATGTCACAGAGATAATGTACGGATCACATGACCACAGTCAGAAGGGCTGGCCTGGGAGGGCTGCTGGGTTGCCCATTCCATTAAGACACCGATCAGGTGTACAGATGGGCCCCGCGATGTGGTGTCGAATTGCGCCGCGCACAGGGCTGGGAGGCATCGGCCCTCCGCTACGATAGCGTCCCGTCGTGCACCGGCGAACCCAAACGAGGCCCTGCAGGCCTGGCTGCGAAGCGTCTTCCTCAGACAGGGCCGTGTGACCCCGACTAGCGAACTGCGCTGGGCTAAGGAGCGGCGGATGACATCACAGGCTTCGGAGGATCGAGCCTGAGCTCGTCTGGATCGGCGGTGGGGGTTTGTGGCAGTAGGCGCTGGTAAATGCGCTCTTCTGGATCGGCGGTGGGGGTTTGTGGCAGTTGGCGCTGGTAAATGCAGTTGGTCATTCCAAATTGAGATGAAAGTGAAAAACAGAGTGCTCGAAAAATTCAAATGATGGAAGGGGCTTTAGAAGAAAAAAAAAAAGAGAACCGTTCAATGAGGAAAAAGCCGAAACCCGGCTAGCTTCGGGCGCACGAGCACAGAGCAGGAGAGTGAGTGAAAACCCTCCGTACAGAGTGGGCCTATCAAAGATACAAACTAAAAAATAAGGAGACACCAGCTGATTTCGACCACACAGGGTCTTCCTCGGGGCATAATGAGAGGGTGTGCTCATTCTAAATTGGGGAGACAAAGGAGTTGCCTGGGTATTTTGTTACAACCGTGTCTTGCATACTGTCGCACAACTTTATTTAAACGGGATTGTTTCTCATTTGTGGATATAGTGACAGCTGGAGAACACAAGGCCAGAACAGAACTCAATGTGTCTGACATCCTGCCTGTAGCTGGCCCTGGGGCTCCAGTGGTCGTTGGCCTGCATACTTATTGGAGTGGGAGGAAACAGCACCCCCTGGTGTCAGGGTGATGGATCAACATAGCTCTTGCTTCTTTACCTTTGGCTTGAGCTCAGAGTTCCTAGTGTGTGGTCCAGCGCTTTTTTGAACCAATGAAAGACAAGGAGGCCCTTTGTGTAGAACGCCCGAGTTATAACTAATTTATGAACCCAGATGGTAAGTGCTAACTGACGCCTTGCATCCCTCCCCGCTGCCTCCGTTCTCCTTTCTCTCACCCTCCTCCTCCTCCCTACATTATCTGCAGATGAGATTAGTCATCGAGGTCCACATATTCATCACCATGTGCTCTCCCGAGTCAGTATTTGTTAGTCAAATTGCTAACCGTACTGCCCCGGCCCCACCTTCCCAAAAGCCTCTGCTGAAATCCTGTTCCTCGGCTGCTGATTGGCCGGCTCGGTGCGTTCAGCGGCTGATTAGCTCCGCTTGCGGTGACTCATCCTCCGGTTCAGGTCGTGCGTACGGCTCTCATAGGCCCTGGCCTCCCGGCCACGCCCCCAGGCCCTTGCTCCAGAGGAATGAAACTTGCCTAAATAGAACAGACATTCAGATGCTTTGCAAAAAAAATACTGTACCTCATGCAATATGCATGAGAATGAGTCTGGAGCCTTAGGAGTTTGGCAGTGCTACCCCACCAGCTGCATGTTCTCCTGGGGCGTAGGTGGAAGTGAGAAGCGACACTTGATGTGTGTGTGTGCGTGCGTTTTGTGTGAGTGTGCGTGTGTGTGTGTGTGTGCGTGCGTGTGTGTGTTTTGTGTGAGTGTATGTGTGTGTGTGTGTATGTGCGCGTGCATTTTGTGTGCCTGTGTGTGTGTTTGTGGTTGTGCGTATGTTTTTATGTGTGTGTGTGTTTGTGTGCGTGTGTGTTTGCCCTGCTAGCCATGGCTCTTCATTTCAATGAAAAGAGACCTACTTTTTCAGCTTCCTGTAGGTGGTCTGATCACCTGCAAACACCAATTATTATGCATAAAACTTCACCTCTGCACATCAGTTTGTGCTTTTGTGCATGCTGCTAGGTTGTTTAGAGAGTTAAAAGCAAGCCTGGGACTTTTAACAAGTTATCCTCCATCTGAAAGAATTTAGCATGAGTCATCTTGAGTTTCTGCTTTAAGATTTAAGAAAAAAATCGAAAAGGATGAAGCTGCTTATCTCTGTTCACTCCCTCAGGTAGGCATCTTCGCCCTGCTAATTGGTGCAAACTGCCTTTCCCTGTGTGACACAGTGTTACTGGGGCCAGATTTTGGGGCCACTGGATTTCTGACTGCACATGAAAGAAAATTACACTTAGGTTCTGATAATCTGAAAATTAACTGTCTGGCTTGTGTCAGACACGTTGCTTGCCCAATTAGCCAATCCGCAGGCAGCAAATGTCAGGAAGCAGCCTGGCCAGTGAAGCTTTTCAGGGACCAGGGTGGTAGTGTGGCATGATGGGTAGGGAAGTGGGCATGTAACTCATGTTGTAGTTTTGATTCCTTTGTGGGGACCTGCCATTGCATCCCTGAGCAAATAAATATCCAGCTATATAAATTGACATGTGGAAATAAAAGCTGCTAAATAATTCTGAATTTGCTAAATGCTGCAATGTAATGTGATCGTGGAAATAACGGACAGCTCCGTATATCCAGCAGAGGGCAGTAGTTGTAGGTCGACGGGGACAAAATATTCCGTTGCCTGAAATGGCTTGATCTAGTGCCGCATGTTTATGTACAAATCGAGAAAGACATATTCGTTTTTTTATTAGGACATAATAAAAAAAAACAGCTTGGCATACAATTTGATTGTCAATCATACTGGGTGACCACAGCAAAATGATAACAATACTATCTATCTACTATCCGTGTGTGTGTGTGTATGCACACTAATAACAAGTAGGCCTGCGTCATGGTTTGCGAAGGGAACCCGCATCCATCGTGGCCTACAATATAATCAGAAAAGACATTCTCCATAGCCAGTCATATTAATGTACTACGGTTTTATAATTGTATGAAACAACTGGCCTGTCCAAACAATCAAACAGTGAGGCAAAACAGTGCTTTCTCGAGTAGCAATGACAACTTCCGTACAGCATCCATCAATAATTAACAGCTCTACAAACACAAAGCAACTCGCGATTGGAATACCGTTAAACGCGAAACTCAATGGGTTAACGGTATAATTTGTTTAACGTTGTGTATCATGGATAAAATAATGTGTTATCTCATTTAATCTAAGAGTGTGGGCTAGTGTATAAATGATTAATACGTTTATTGAGGTCAATTCAGGTCCAATTACTTATGTTCACACATGCGAACGTGCTTACCTGCTTTCGTTGAACAGCTCGCCAAATTAAACACCTATGTAGGCAATATTTTGTCAGACATCAAAGGGGTGCACGTGTACTTTTTCGTTATTTGAGGTCCTCCCTAATTATTGGAATTGAGATTCCCCCTAACAACTACACATACATCAAAATAATTAAATTAACTGGTCAGAACTGCACTATTTGTCTCGTGAGCATATGTGCGATGAACACCCGCTTTGTGCCGAGGCTTATCGCTGATTCATTGCATGGTGGGACTTTCCTTTTAAAGAATGTGACAGTGAGCGTGAAAGCTTGATACATCAATGTATTTATTTTGTACACTTCCTGCAATTGTGGTTGGTTTTCAAGGCACTTCTGCAGGCTTCAACAGCTAAGGTGCTGTACACATGCCTTAGCAATAGATGGCAGTATTCAACTTAAAACTGGAAACACATGTAAATTCATCGAAGAAGAAACACACGCACGCACACAATGTATATTATATGTAACATTTGTAAGAATGCTTTATTTTAGTGATGTAGGCCGATAGCCTGCGTGTTTAACAGTAACTTGAATTATTTCATTAACCAAAAGAAAACACACATATCCCTAACAAAGAAGACCCGGAAATTCACTTTTTTCCGCTATAGGGGACACGGGTCTATAGTCTTAATCTCAAGGGATAAATATAAATAAAAATAAAATATTTTTGAAAATATTTTCACTGCATCTTGTTTTTATTATCAAGACACTTGTATTATGTTTAAAAAATACTTTTTTCTGCCGGATCTCAGGAGGATAGACCTTTTGGATCAAAAATAACATATGGTGTAGTACATTTTAATTACATCGAAATCACAGTTAATAGGAGTGAGTGACATTCATAATTCATTATTTTTCGTAATAACTGATATGTCCCCCTTAGAGGTATGTTATTGGCTTATTTTAATGTCCGTTGGTTTAAATGAATGGATGTATAAGATGCTTTATTATATACTTAATGTGTTTTTCTTAAAATGACCTGGGTCAAATCATTATTTTAAATATATTACGCAAATGAACAATAAAAAACAAAACATCTTCTGTCGACAATAGGCTCTTACGGACAAAATTCTGCGACTGTATCTTTTGTTTGTTATATTGAACATTCTGTAATAATTTTAACAAACGTTTAATTGCCTACATAGCCTATATACCATGGCTGACAATGTACGTAAACACACTGAAGTAGAGGAGAGTCGCTATAAATCTATCGCATCATAAATGTAACACGGTCAATAACATTTTGTATACTGCTGCTACAGTAACTATTTCAGGTCAATTCAGTCCTCTACCTCGTGCCACAAGGAGCAATTCGATTACCTTCGTGAGAAATATTTCTATAAATCTGGTTTTGAGTAAGATAAGTAAAAATCTGTTCCGGGATTATTTTCCGGATATAAGACATTATTTCTATTTACATAATTTATTATTTTTTATATAAATCAAAGTATACATCATTTTAAGCAGTCACTTAAAAAGTGAGTATAGTTTTCTGAGTGAATTCTGGTATGAATTGTTTGCTAGGTGACCGAAAATACGCGATGTCCCCGTCGAAAATGTAAACGCTGTTACAATTATGCCGCCTCTGTTACAGTAAACGACTTGCTTTTTTGCTGGTATATGTTTACAGAATATCATCTAAAGAGAAAACGAGTGGGTTGGCCCTCATGGAGAGGGTTTCCGATTTGGACATTACGACAGTAGCTGGAGTAGGCCTACATGCAGTGTCCTTTTAGGGACACCTTAGAGATTTTAAATCGTATTTTATATTTGTTAAAGAGATTAATTGTATTAATCAACGTGTTCGACTTCTTTAATTAGTTCAGTGTTCAATGTTAAACGTATTCAGCTAATTTGCTTGCGGCGTTGACATAACGTCATCCTCTGGATGCTCCAAGTGATTATTGTAAAATTAACAGCCACCTGGGCACAGGCATAAGCACACAAGAGATCGATCTGTATAGTCGGCTATTTGCTTTGTAAAAGCTTTCCTGGGTGTTAAGAAAAAACATAAGCAGCTTTCTTCATCGATTTAGACGTTACCACGACTCAATTCATTGTAAGTTTCGAAGTTGCTTGTGAGTCAATGTGTGCCACAGTCTTTTTTCATAAAATCCTATGCTTCATAACCTGAGGATGTGGCGGGTCTCACATTACCATTGATAATGTGTTTCGTTAACATTAGTATGTGCAGGAAAAAAAAAAAACATTCATACGCGCATTATTGTGCGTTTTCATTTACTGTTATAATCATTCCGCCCCTCTGTTACAATAATACGGACTAGACCGTTAGAATGTAACACCCAGCTGCTTGTGCTTTGATTTAAAAGAATCCGACTTGAACAAGTTATGAACTTAATTGAAACGGATAATGGCTACGGACATGTCAAAGCTGTTTGAAGTAAAAATTAATGGTGTTAGGCTAAATATTTTCTGAGTAAATAAGTAGGCCTAAAGTCTAAAAATGGTTATATTTATAGCGACTTTCCTCTATCAACTTTTTCTGCTTGGATTCCTTTGTAAAACAACAGTAAGCAAATGCGCATTTTTGTTACGTAGAGAATCATGTCAGAAACGTCGGAAAATCTGCTGCAAAGCCGCCTGTGTGCACTTGTCCGTGCTGGTGCCCCGGGCAATGTGCAGTCGCCTGTGGAAGCTGGGGGTTGGCGCTTGGTCATCTCACTCAGAATCGTTCACTCTCACACTAGTCCAGTGTTAGACTCCAGTCCAGTCAGACAAATGCCGGTGACGACTTATTAAATAACAGAGTTATACTGACATATCGCGCACAAAATACACACAAAAGGGGGAAATAATAGGATTATGATTCATTTGTAATAATCAATACATCCTCGGTGTCACCGATCAATTATCATTCAATGCTGTCGTGCAAAGATGTTACAGCCTATTCCTTGCGTCTTGAAGTAGGCTACTCATCATGCGCAGTTTGAACATACTGCTCGCCAGAAAATATGTCAGACGCTCGGTGTTCGTTCTCCGTCGCTAATTAATTTCCAATTTCCTATAGAAATCCTGTTTTTTGCATGATAAAAAGGCTGCTGAGTTATGCACAATGACCCTCAAGGCCGTACGGAATCACAGCGCCTATTCCTCACTGGCTCGCTCTAGGCCAGGGTTCATAATTCAGCAAGAGTTGCCATGGTGGTATCCATGGAAACACCCTACACCATGCGCCGAGAGTAGAAGGTAACGCCCACTCTTATTGTTCGGTGTCTGCGATGCATATTCATAGCAGTAGGAAAGCTAAGGCAGAAATGCTTGGGCAACCCTCCACGCTCCAGGCGTCCATTCATTCTTAACTCAGCCACAGTGCACGGAACAAAAACCACGAGCCATCTCTGTTGGCCTTCGGGTCAATCCCGCTGTTCTGACAGTTCCATCGGATTTTATTAGAACAGCTGATATTGTGATTTCAGGATTCTTGTCGCGCACGTTAGGCTGTGAGCAGTAGTTATTAGGCTGTTAAATTGACTGCAACATTAATGGTTATGAACAATACATATATATATATATGTTGAATATGTTAAAATACAAAACTGTAACGAATGATTTATCTGTATTTCGCATTATTGGCATATATTATACATATATATGTAAATTGTTTCTATATTGCATTTTGAAATACACATAAATCTGAAATATATGGTGTATTGTATGCACCATCTTGTAAGAAAGGCTGTAATCGTTTATTTGGGCTTGTTATGGGCTATAACTATACATTTTCTTATTTTTATAAGACTTAACTTCTAGCTAATTGAAACATTTATGCACCCCTGTGAGAGATTGTAGTGAACAGTGACTCTTTCCAAGTCTCTTCTTGCATCCAGTCTGCTTGTCTTCTCCCCCACTTTTTTCTTTTTCACCTCAGTTAGGAACTGCCGACTCTGCCTCTTCACTTAGCACTGCACCGCCCCCACCTGCGCACCAGGACGCCCACGCCCGCATGCCAGGAGCGCTGCAGCTGAAGTGTGCGCACTCCTGTACACTCACTGGCGAGGCAGTGACGATTTAACACACTGCAGTCCGCACAGCGTAACACAGGAAAGACAGTGACTATTTTACACCCCATGGTCAATACAGTTCTACAGGACAGCCAGTGACTATTTTACACCCTATGGGCAACTTAGTACTAAAGGAGAACCAGTAACTATTTTACACCCTACAGTCCACACAGACTAAAACAGGGAAGACAGTGACTATTTTACACCCCATGGTCCATACTGTACTACAGGAGATCAGTCTGCCTCCCCCCTATGCAGGAAGAAGGGCTTTGGACTTAAGCCTCAAAATAAAACGCATGATTTTCTTGTTTTTGGTTTTGTTTTTATTTTTATTTGCAGGAGACCTTCGTAAATGCACAGATGGCAATCAAGGGATAGCAATAAGCTAAAATACAGACCCGTTTCCCGCTTGAGGAAATGTCCTCCGCGCGTTCCAGCGGTCCTTTAGACGGGTTTGTGTGCCCGTGTGCAGCAGGAGACATGTGACTGTGACTCGGGAGCGATGCTTCGTCACAGCATGTAGGGGCGGGGACAGGGACTGGGGGGGGACGAGCTCCGGTCGCTGAGGTAGACTGTGACTTGTTGTCAGAGAGTTTGTATTTACAACAACAAAATCACTAGTCTTCCACAGCGCCCAGGACCACCTCGGCCTTCGACGCCCGCGACGCCGACGCTCGCAAACCTGGAGCGCAAAACAAACGAAAAGCACGACGCGTTAAAACAGGCTAGCTGACGCTAGCGCCGCGCCGTGCGGCACAGGCCGGCGTCGCGACGAGTCGAACGCTCCCTCCTCTTCTTCCTCGACACTTCATCTGTCCAAAATGGCCGCCGAGGCTGCGCCGTTTCTCTCCGGGAGCGGAAGCCGTGTGCGTCAGCGCGGCCGCGAGCCAGGGAAGGGCTGCGCGCACAGGATTTACGGCACAGGTGAGCGCAAAGCTTATTACTGCCGGCTGGACCGGCAGGGTCTACGAACGCGCGGAGTACCTGCCGCAGGGGCGATAAACCCGGGCCTTTAAAAAAAGCCCCGGCCACAGGATGCGCATCACAGAGGCTTTACGAAGCGGAGAGCGGCCAATAACACCGCGCTTTCCACACGCGGCCAATAACACCGCTCCTTCCACACACGGCAGATAGAGACACCGGACACAAAACAATTAATGTGTGTCTGTGCGTGTGTATTAGTGTGTGTGTGTGACTGTTTGTGGGTGTGCGTGTGTGTCTGTGCGTGGGTGTGTGTGTGTATATCTGTCCGTGGGGGTTTGTGTGTGTGTGTGTGTGTGTGTGTGTGTGAGACTGATGGTGGGTATTTGTGTGGGTGTGTCAGTGTTTGTGTGGTTGTGTGTGTGTGTGGTGAGAGTGTGTGTCTGGGTTTTTGTGTGGTGTGTGTGTGTGTGTCTGTGGTGAGTGTGGTTGTGTGTGTGTGTATGTGTGTGTGTGTGGTTGTGTGTGTGTGTGTGTGTGTGTGTGTGTGTGTGGTGATGAGGGAAGGTTTCAGGTTTGCTCCGTTTAGAAACGTTATTCAATCAACTATTTACATTACACAATCATGGCAATGCTAATGTTGAAATTCCTGTTATAAACTGAAGTGGGAATACATAAATAGATATGCATGCATTTGAACATACACCACAGCAAATGAACATAAACAATAAACAAGCACAACACGCACACAGCTGGATGGAAATGAGACCATGTCTTCCCCATTACTGTGTGACTGCAGACTGATTTCAAAACTTAAAACTAATATAAAATGTACATAAACAGTATGAATACAGTCGATTCAAGAATCTGCACGCGTCTCTCACGGTGTCTCATTGCTTTCGTAAGACAGTTACAACATGTGGAAACAAAGTGTAATATTTATTTTGTAACATTATTTGTAAGTAATGGTTTGTGCACAGAGCAATACTGCTTAGAAACAGGATGTTTGATTAACTCTTACTCTATGGGATTTACCGTAGAACGCTGTCTCAGCCAATCAGCACCCAGTATCGAAGCCACCCGTTTCATACAATGTAATACAATACGATACAATACGATATGACACAATACCCACAGGGCTGCCTCCAGCCGACTGAAGCAAGCGACCAGTTCACTCCAGATCGGCTCCTCAAAATGAAAAAACGGACAAAAAAAAACACCCGTTTCGAAGGAGCTAATAGAACGATAATACCACTTTAAGACTGAGTTAATAACATGGTAATAACATGTTAATATGCAGCGCTTCCTTTCCACGTGGGGGGTGAGGGTGGGGAGGAGAGGTACAGCAGGCACGTTTCCCTCGCCGGCAGCCCACTTCCTGTTTGGAACGCTGCCGCTCGCGTCCGGGTAACGCTCGTCCCCGCAAAGCCGAGAAACGGCGGGCGCTGGCACTTTAACAAAACTGCCCGGTGACGGGCAGGCCCTCTAACCACTCAGAGCCTGCCCGGCTCCCATTGGCTGACGCGGGGGGGGGAAAATTGATATACGAGAGAGGGGACAAAATGTCAAAAGACCGAACGCAAAATGGCACCTTTGAGCCCCATCGCGCTGAAGACTCGCGTGTCCCGAAAAGTCTCAAAATGTTATTAAGACATCTCATTCTCCGCCCTCTCCTCACTTGAACCCGGCCTCCTTCGGCGGACCCCCCTCCGTTACCGGCTGATTTTGACCGGCGGATCTGGCGGTAAATATTTTCGCTAGACCGGCGCGGAGGGCGGGTTGTTTACGGTCGAGCGAAGGCCGCGAAGCGAAGTGCGATCGGCGGACCTGTCCGCCCGGAAGACCCCCCGCGGCGACGCGCGCGCTCTCCTTTTTATCCGGAACGTTCTGTGACACCTGAACTCCTGTTCTATGCAAAATGAGCAAAAGGAGCGGCCTTCGACAAGCGCGTCTAATATTAGACGTGCCTTTAGAAGGTCACCGTGACAGGCCGCTAATAATGTTTTGGTTACGCGTGCCCGTGTTCCTGCCATCGTCATGGCGACGGGGTCACAGCGCGATCGTTAGAGATGGAAATGGGGGGAGGGGGGACGAGGGCAGCTCAGTGGCGTAGCAGATAAAGAGGCTGTTACCCGAAGGTGGCTGCCTTGTAAGCATTGTCGGGGAATAGTTAATCTACATGTAGTAAAACCAGTAGTTTAATTATGTTCTACAGCATTTTGCTGGTAGTTCAATTATATTCAAATTTGTGTAGTGCTTGTAGTACTTAATTACCTTTTTGTCATTTTGAGGTGTAGTTAACCACAGGAACTACCGACTACATTTGGCCCTAAAATATTATCTTTCCAAAAATATATCCAAAATAGCACCTCCATAATCTCTTTTCCCTGTAATCCTGATTGGTGAGAAGCACTCTGCTCCTCCACAGTTGGCAACAGTTAATTGCCACACATTGCTGGCTGTCCCCACTGAGCTGCATAGTGCTTCTCCCCGTGTGCAAAAAGAAGGAATTGTTCACGGGCGTGCTACGTCTGGGGAACATAATAATGATCATTTTATGAAGATTTTTTTTTTTTTACAAAGTAGTCTGAACTACATTTTTTGAGTAATCCCTTGTTTTGCGAGCTACATTTCTCGTTAGCGTAACTTGGCTGTAGTTTCAGCCGCTTTCATGGTGAAGTAATTGCCGGTTTGTCCGATTACGCTTGAAAGACTGGCTTCCCCAAACGCTGCTCATGCGGACGGCGCCGGGGAGGAGGGTGTCACGCAGAGCGCTAGGCTACAGCAGGGGCGCTATATGAGCGCGCGCGCGTGCATGAGGGGCTCCGGGCGAGGGCGGTGTCGGAGAGCGCGATCGCGGGCCCTCGCCGCAGCCGCAGCCGGAAGCCGCGGGGCGGAACCACGCGTGGCGAGCGCCGCTCCTCCTCCTCCGCCGGCGCCGTGCCGGTTCACCGTCTCTCCCGCTCGTCGGGGTCGCGGGGCCGAGCCGATCCGGGCCGTGGGCCGGCGTCCGAGACGCGCGCCTCATAAAGGGCCGGGCCGGCCAGCCCGCGGAGCGACGGGCCCGAGACACTTACAATCAGGTTAGGGAGCGTGCGCTGTGAGGAGAGATAGAAGAGGGGGGGGGGGAGAGAGCAGGAAGGAGAGGAGGGAGAGAGAGAGAGGGGGGAGGAGGAGGGGAGAGAGAGAGAGAGGGGGAGGGGGGGAGAGAGAGAGGGGGGAGAGAGAGAGGGGAGAGAGAGGGGAGAGAGAGAGGGGGAGAGGGGGAGGAGAGGGAAGGGGAGAGAGAGAGAGAGGGAGAGAGAGAGAGAGAGGGGAGGGAGAGAGAGAGAGGGAAAGGGGAGGGGGAGAGAGAGAGAAAGAGAGGGGGAGAGAGAGAGAGGGGGAGGGAGAGAGAGAAAGAGGAGAGAGAGAGAGAGAGAGAAAGAGAGGGAGAGAGAGAGAGGGAGAGCGGGAGAGAGAGAGGGGGGAGACCTTGGCTTGCTGCTGGCCACCAGCTACCTGTCGACCCCATGCATGCTAAACTGCAGGGAACTTGTCTTGTTAGCCAGGGCTGGTGCCGGACTCCCCAGAATGTGTTTAATTAGCTGAAGCCCCTTTACAGGGAGGAAGGGGGCTATAGATGGGTCTTTCGTGGCACCTATGCCCCCCCCCCCCTTCCAATTCTGGCACACTCACTCCTGGACCCTTCACTGACCCAGACAGAGAAAAGTTGAAGGTGACATTTGTGCAGAGGAACAAAAGGTCTGAGCCCCCTACGAGCTCGGTCGGCTTCAGCTCTGAGGATGACTGCTTTAAAGGCCAAGAACATCTATTTTCAACCAACCACCCTCTCGCCCTTTCTCCCCGAAACCAGCGCTGCTCCTGCGGTCCGTCAGAACCACACCGGGCGTGCCCACTCACCTGTCAGGCCCCGCCCCACGAAGCCGCAAAACCCCCGGCACGGAACGCTGGAGCTGACCTGCAAGGAATCGTGGGATACGCAGGTGAAGACACAGTGAGCGATGAAGCTGTTGATTTATTTCTCGGAAACAGGGACAAGTAGAGCCACAGAGCAATCCAAATCGTGATGAAGCCAAAACAGAAATTTGAATAGCTAAAACTAAAAACTAAAATAAAAAAATGTGATTTTTCTAAACGTATATCTGCCAATCTGAGTGAAATACGACAGTGGCCTCAATTAATGCATCTGTCACAAACGTACTTCACTGTTTAATACATTTAAGATGCGCATACACACAATTACTTTTTTAATTTGCCAACTAATTAGCCCGTGACAAATGGCAGCAATGTCATGTAATGTAAGCAGATGCATCCGCCAACAGGTGGCCAATGTTTTAGTAAATCGCACACAAAGTCCTTACATATCAGAATCTTTCCTTTTAAGAAACGTTGCCGTCTCTTCGTAACAAGCGCTATCAACATACACCATCATGTGTTTTATTTTTTTTTCTAGCGCACCGTTTATAAAGATCTCATCAGCCCCCCAAAACCCCCCCTTTTTTCGTAATAACAATAGCGAGATAGTCGAGGGCTTTGAGGAGCCGCGGCAGTCCCGAGCTCAGGTTACGCCGGCTATTTATTTTGCGCGAGGCGCTGCTCGCGTTAGCGCGCACAAAGAGAGAGAGAGAGAGAGAGAGCCGTATTGAGCCGTGCCGCAGAGACAGGAGCGCGCTCAGTCTGACAGGGCGATCCCCGGCTCCGGAGAGAGGGGGTCATTAGCGGCCGGCTCGGCGTCGGCTCCGGGGGAGCCAGCGCATTAGCTCAGGAGTCAGGCTGTGACAGGGAAATTAGCCTGGATCAAATGCGTTTCTCCTATTAAAAAAATATACTAGCCGTAATGGGGGTTGGTTTCCATTCTCCCCCGAACCCCGGAGTCCGCCCTCCGCGCGCTTTCTTTTTTTTTCTTTTTTGTACATTTTCTCAAGAGCGTCGCGGAAGAGAAAGAAAGAAAGAAAGAAAGAACAGAAAGAAAGGAGGAAAAAAAAAGTTCCTTTTCCCCTCCAGTGAGAATCTCAGTAGAAATGACAGGAGCGGCTTTGAATCATAATGCATTATTAAAGTCGGTTAAATGATGGCTTCCTGTGAGAGGGGGGGGGGGGGGAGGAGAGGGGGAGGGGGGGTGGAGTGGTGGTGGGGGGGTTACTGAGAGAGAATCTGGCAAGCTGATGGGAGCCTCACCTATGCCCTACTGCTTTTTAAATTAAGACTGATGTGCAGTCAGAGCTCTAGGAGCCATTTGCTTCCGAGAACAAATAAATAAATAAATAAATAAAATAAACAGGCTGTGCTTGATCAGCTGTTGATTCTCCACACACAAGCATCTTCGTAACAAGAGGGGGAAAACCCCCCCACCCCCCCACCCCACAAATGTACAAATCTCTCTACAGGCGCTAAAATAAACATTTAGCTCGTTTTCAGATGCAGTGAGTCGCAAAATGTTGAGAACAAAGGGAACAAATCCCCTTCACAGGCATCGGAGTGAAAGCTAGATTTTCCCCGACGGTTTTAGTTTTTATGATTTTTTTTCTCACCGAGTTAACGACAGCGGGGACGGGGACGGGCCGAGCCGGCGGATGGTCAGGGCCAGAGAGAGCGAGGTCTTAATTTGAGGAAGATCCACGCCGCCGGTCTCCGCTGGGCCGCCGAAGGAGAAGCCGGCGGACTGATTGTTTCTTACTTCCCTGATGTAATATCCTGCCGGCATCGGCGGAACGGGGGCTGAGGAGGGGCTGTAATTTCGAGTCCAATAAGGCAGGAGCGGGTCAGAGAGGAGAGCCGGCTTTACTCCGTGGCCCCGCGGCCCTCGGCTGGACCCCCTGCGGCGGCCCTGGGGACTGATTAACCGCGACGCGGGTTTCGGGGCCGAGTCGAAGAGAAAGGAATTAGCCCCGCTCCTCCTCCTCCTCCTCCTCCTCCTCCTGGCCCTGGTGCCAGTGCGAATTCATGTCTGCCCCACAGCCTGATTGCTCACTGCTGCTACATCGAACCTACCTACAGTGCCATTTCTCCATCCACATTCAACCTACCTACAGTGCCATTTCACCATCCACATTCTAACTACCTACAGTGCCATTTCACCATCCACATTCTAACTACCTACAGTGCCATTTCTCCATCCACATTCTAACTACCTACAGTGCCATTTCTCCATCCACATTCTAACTACCTACAGTGCCATTTCACCATCCACATTCTAACTACCTACAGTGCCATTTCACCATCCACATTCTAACTACCTACAGTGCCATTTCTCCATCCACATTCTAACTACCTACAGTGCCATTTCTCCATCCACATTCTAACTACCAACAGTGCCATTTCTCCATCCACATTCTAACTACCTACAGTGCCATTTCACCATCCACATTCTAACTACCTACAGTGCCATTTCTCCATCCACATTCTAACTACCAACAGTGCCATTTCTCCATCCACATTCTAACTACCTACAGTGCCATTTCACCATCCACATTCTAACTACCAACAGTGCCATTTCTCCATCCACATTCTAACTACCTACAGTGCCATTTCTCCATCCACATTCTAACTACCTACAGTGCCATTTCACCATCCACATTCTAACTACCTACAGTGCCATTTCTCCATCCACATTCTAACTACCTACAGTGCCATTTCTCCATCCACATTCTAACTACCTACAGTGCCATTTCTCCATCCACATTCTAACTACCTACAGTGCCATTTCTCCATCCACATTCTAACCTACCTACAGTGTCATTTCACCATCCACATTCTAACTACCTACAGTGCCATTTCACCATCCACATTCTAACTACCTACAGTGCCATTTCACCATCCACATTCTAACTACCTGCAGTGCCATTTCTCCATCCACATTCTAACTACCTACAGTGCCATTTCTCCATCCACATTCTAACTACCTGCAGTGCCATTTCTCCATCCACATTCTAACTACCTACAGTGCCATTTCTCCATCCACATTCTAACTACCTGCAGTGCCATTTCTCCATCCACATTCTAACTACCTACAGTGCCATTTCTCCATCCACATTCTAACTACCTGCAGTGCCATTTCTCTGTCTAGATTCAGTCTCAATAAAATGCACTTCCTTCACCGGGATTCAGTCTAAATGCAGTGTGATTCTCTGTTCTGGATTTGGTCTACATACAATGCATTTCCTCCACCCAGATTAAGTGTAAATACAATGCATTTCCTCCACCCAGATTAAGTGTAAATACAATGCATTTCCTCCACCCAGATTAAGTGTAAATACAATGCATTTCCTCCACCTAGAGTAAGTGTAAATACAATGCATTTCCTCCACCTAGAGTAAGCGTAAATACAACGCGTTTTCTCCACCTAGAGTAAGTGTAAATACAATGCATTTCCTCCACCTAGAGTAAGCGTAAATACAACGCGTTTTCTCCACCTAGAGTAAGCGTAAATACAACGCGTTTTCTCCACCCAGAATCGGTCCAAGTGCAACACGCATTCTCCACCTGAATTCAGCCAAAACGCGAGGCACGTTTCCCACCTGTCATATTTCAGTTATTTCAGGAGCGCGTTGCATAATGCGAATCTCCCCGCCGCACTGTGACCTGGCAGCCAGACGGTTTCCTCGGGGGGGGGGGGTGGGGGGGGGGAGCGGCCGCTCTGACATTTCACTCGCGCGGCGGCGCCACGGAGACGCGGACCCCGGCGATTAGCGCGCCGCTCCCCCCCCCCCCCCGCGCGACGAACACACCGGAGAGCCCGCCGGCGCAGTCGCGGCGCTCAGACGCGGAGGGAGCCGCTTCCGTACGGCGCGCTTTTCCTTTCCCTGCTGGCCGTTAACTACTTCTGAGGAAAAAGCCACGGTCGTTTGCGGGAGAAACCTGTTTTCGGACGGTCAGGCCCCGTTAAGACCGAGAATGATAACGACGACCGTGATAAACAGGTGTCAGTTGTTTGGATGCATGAAGCATATCAAACGATCTTTTTTTTTTTTAAATCACAGAAGAGGCACTAGGGAGGCACTGAATTCTAGCCGTGCAGAGATGGCCGCCATGGTCAACTGTCAGATCCCAGCAGGGGCAGGGTAGGGCTTGGACAAAAACCCCTCCCTCCAAAAAAAGTGACAAGGTATACTCCCCCCCCCCCCCCCCCAAATAAAAAAAAAATATATCCAAACATATCCAGAGCATTCAACAAGACAGACGTCTGTTGTAGAGGGACCATAATCAAATGATTACTAGTTATCGTCATGGTTACAGTTATCCGCTAGTGTGGATAACTTGACTGCAGCCTAAATCAAAATGCCTAACAATGATTGGCTGCGTCTGTCAAACAGCTGTCGTCGGGTGAAAATGCGGAACTTGGAAGGCAGGTAAAAAAAAAAGGCGTCCTCATGACAGAGAGGTCACATGGCAGGCTCAGTCTGCTGCACACCGCGGGGTGAGGCACATGGCATTAACGCAGCATCCTTATCTGAAATTAGTCTTACCTTTTAAGGTGGATTCACCCCACGACTCCATTACTTTCCTTGAATAAGCCTGTCCTGGGGGTGGAACACAGCCGGTCCACCTTTAATGGCTGTTCGCTCACCTCTCAGCTCATTACTTTTTTCCTGCTCCCTGTCTCTGAGCAAAGCTGATTAGGACTGCTGTTTTAAGGGGAACAGAAGTGACAGAAACAGCTCAGAAAAACTCTCTCTGTCTCTCTCTCTCCCACTCTTTCTCTCTTCTCCTGTACTCTCTCTCCTCCCCAGTCACTTTCTGGTTTTTCTTCCCCCCTCCCATTCTTTCCTCCCCTTCCTCTTTCTCTTTGCCTTTCTCAGATGGGGTGATGTGTCGCTGCTTGGCCCTGCCATTATTACTTTTTCATTATAAAAAGCAGTTGATCTCAGACCATTTAGTCCAACTTCAAACCACACCACCCCTGTTCTAGAGAGACCGCACACTCCTCACTGTTCTAGAGAGACTGCACACTCCTCATTCTGCTCTAGAGAGACCACACACTCCTCACTGCTCTAGAGAGACTGCACACTCCTCATTCTGCTCTAGAGAGACCACACACTCCTCACACTGCTGTAGAGAAACCACACACTCCTCACACTGCTGTAGAGAAACCACACACTCATACTGTTCTAGAGAGACCCCACACTGCTTATACTGCTCTAGAGAGACACCACACTCCTCACTGCTCTAGAGAGACTGCACACTTCTTATTCTGCTCTAGAGAGACTGCACACTCCTCATACTGCTCTAGAGAGACCGCACACTCATACTGCTCTAGAGACCCCACACTCCTTATACTGCTGTAGAGAAACCACACACTCATACTGTTCTAGAGAGACCCCACACTGCTTATACTGCTCTAGAGACCACACACTCCTCATGCTGCTCTAGAGAGACCGCACACTTCTTATACTGCTCTAGAGAGACCGCACGCTCCTCATACTGCTCTAGAGAGACCACACACTCCTCATACTGCTCTAGAGAGACCCCACACTCCTCATACTGCTCTAGAGAGACCCCACACTCCTCATACTGCTCTAGAGACTGCACACTCCTCATACCCCTCTAGAGAGACCGCACGCTCCTCACACTGCTCTAGAGAGACCGCACACTCCTCACTGCTCTAGAGAGACCGCACACTCCTCATACCCCTCTAGAGAGACCGCACACTCCTCATGCTGCTCTAGAGAGACTGCACACTCCTCATACTGCTCTAGAGAGACCGCACACTCATACTGCTCTAGAGACCCCACACTCCTTATACTGCTCTAAAGAAACTCCTCACTACTTTTGCCCTGAAATTAACTTCACTTAGCCGAGAGACAATGAAAGGGACCATGAGACGAGTGAGGTTAATGTGAGCAGATTTGCTGGAACACAGCGAGTTTCCCTTTTGCTATAGAATTAAGTTTGGGCCTCAGTGTTAGCAAGGGCCATCGTGTTAGTGTGTGGGTGTGTGTATATGTGTGTGCGTGCGTGTGGGTGTGGTTGTGTGTGGTGTGTGTATGCGGGCCAGTGAATGAGACTGTTTTTTGCTACCAAACAAACAGCCATCTTTTTTGGCTGAATAAGTTGTAAGTTGTGTAATGGTATATGACATAATTGTCAGTGTTGTGAGCATCGCTACAGGGGGAAAATGAGCCTGTCAGTCAAGGAAGGAGACAGATTTTCAATAATTAGAGTCGGTGAGAGAGTATGATTTGTGGTAATTGCCTGGACTGGGGTTGAATGCAGCCATGTTTAATCACCTCAGCATGTTCTCTCCTGGGGCACTGGCAAATTGACTGGGGGGGGGGGAGAGGGGGGAGAGATATACTCTCAGAGTATATCTTTACCATAAGATTCATGTTCCTGACTGTAAGTTCATTTAAAGACCCAGAGCAATATATTGCTTTGCATTGTAAGTGTTCATTGAGCCACAAGATTAAAGATGTCTGACGTGGCATGTCCACCCTGACTGGAATGGATATTCACTTTGAGTTCACTTCTGATTGGCCACCCACTAAACAGTTGCACTGCCAATTGGTTAAAATGTCAACACCATTTTAATTATGTAATAAAAGGACTTTCAAACAAATATTACTCATTTAACATCTGACCTAGATTCACTGGATTAATTTAAAATCTGAACGGAATAAAATAGGGTTAATATATATTTTCTAACAATAAAAAATGATCCATTTGATTAGATGGGTTTTTCATATGTTTGTAAGTGTATGTGACTACTTACCTTTACCATAAGATTCATGTTACTGGCTACAACTACTTTTAAAATGTGTATATAATGCATCTGATGATACAAATTTACCATCCTGAGTCTGGCTTCAAGTACTGCCTTACTGTGTGTTAGTTCTGCAGTAGATACTACATGCGCTCCCTATCCTGTAAGTATAGACTGTGCATTTCCCAGTTTTCATGAAATACTCCCACATATATCCAAAAATAGATGGTTTTTCGAACGCACTAGAGAATCGGGTTTGTGTTACAGGCGAGCCTCATCTCCGCCAGGGCTTTCTTCCTTTGTGTTCCAGCAGAACTCCAAAAAATGCTGAAATTGAACATGACATGCATCGATTTCCTAAAATGTTCTTAAAACCTGAAAGACCAAATTTTCTGCGGATGCACACCCGCCCCGGTCAGCTCGAATCCGGCCTGATTCCCTCTGACGGGTGTTTCGCTAAATGCCCTTCTTCCTGCGGGGGGATGCCGTATTGCCGAGAGAAATCAAACGGAAAGCTTTCGGGCCCCTAGCAACGAAACGGCCGCGGCATGTCCATAACGCACGCCTCCATGAGCCGCCGCCTTCCGCCATGTTACAGTCAGCCACACAGTTACAGTCAGCCCCACAGTTACAGTCAGCCCCACAGTTACAGTCAGCCCCACAGTTACAGTCAGTCACGCAGTTACAGTCAGCCGCGCAGTTACAGTCAGCTGCGCAGTTACAGTCAGCTGCGCAGTTACAGTCAGCCGCACAGTTACAGTCAGCCGCGTAGTTAGTCAGCCGCACAGTTACAGTCAGCCGCACAGTTACAGTCAGCCACACAGTTACAGTCAGCCACACAGTTACAGTCAGCCACACAGTTACAGTCAGCCACACAGTTACAGTCAGCCACGCAGTTACAGTCAGCCACACAGTTACAGTCAGCCACACAGTTACAGTCAGCCACACAGTTACAGTCAGCCGCGCAGTTACAGTCAGCCACACAGTTACAGTCAGCCACACAGATACAGTCAGCCACACAGTTAGTCAGCCACACAGTTAGTCAGCTGCGCAGTTACATTCAGCCACACAGTTAGTCAGCTGCGCAGTTACATTCAGCCACACAGTTAGTCAGCTGCGCAGTTATAGTCAGCCACACAGTTAGTCAGCCGCGCAGTTACAGTCAGCCAGACAGTTACAGTCAGCCACACAGTTAGTCAGCCGCGCAGTTAAGTCAGCCACACAGTTAGTCAGCCGCACAGTTACATTCAGCCACACAGTTAGTCAGCCGCACAGTTACAGTCAGCCACACAGTTAGTCAGCCACGCAGTTACAGTCAGCCGCACAGTTACAGTCAGCCACACAGTTAGTCAGCCGCACAGTTACATTCAGCCACACAGTTAGTCAGCCGCACAGTTACAGTCAGCCACACAGTTAGTCAGCCGCACAGTTACATTCAGCCACACAGTTAGTCAGCCGCACAGTTACAGTCAGCCACACAGTTAGTCAGCCGCACAGTTACAGTCAGCCATGCAGTTAAAACAAGCATCAGAGGCACTGCAAGTGTTTATAACCAAAGGCTAATTTCCAACACCTGTCTTTAGGTATACTAAGGAAATAAAATGAAATGTAAAAGAAAAAAAACTCTCATTGAGTGAGATTTTTTTTTGATTAAACAAATGATATGTGTGAACACTGCAGTAAATAGAAATAAGGAAGGATGGATAAATGGATCAATGCTGAGAAGATATTAAGTATTTATCTATTAAAACATTAACCGCAGTACCATACTTTATTATTATTTAAGCGGGCCTCAGGCATGGCGGGACGCTCTCCTGTCAGTGCTTCTGTTCGCCGCTGCGCCTCCACGGGGGTTCGCCGGACGGTAACTGTGAGGCAGCTCTTTCACCACAACCCCCCCCCCCCCCCCCGCCCCCCGCTTCTGCAATGGCTGAAAGTGTAATGTGTGGAAACTATAAAGGCAGGGAGGAGGGTGGGGCTGCCCTCCTGTCCCTTGTATTTCCTATAGTGGAGAGAGGGGGGGGGGAGGGGAGGGGAGGGGGGAGGCACCTTCCCCACCCGCGTTTAGGCAGACCCGCTTCCTGTTGGGCCTTCAGTGCCACTTCCTGTTGGGCGGCGGTTACCATGGCAACCACAAACCCAGGCAGGATGGAGGTATAATGGCTTCTAATTATAGGTCTCTGGTTTTCAGGGGTTGATTATATTTTTTTTTCTTCATCTAACAAGGCTCATATAAGAGATGCCAGTTTTAGCCAGTAACTGAAACACACACACACACACACACACTGTACATGCACTGATGCACACACATCTCTCTTTTAAAGAGTAATACAGCAAAGAAAATACTTACAGCCCCTCGCTGGTGGGGTGTCATTTGGGTGGCGGCTCACCTCTGCGCTTCTGTGGAATTTCTCAGTCAAACCGCTTCGCCGCACAAGTCCAGGAAAGACGGGTGGGGTCATTCAGACGCCTGGGGAGAATCAGGAAACCCATTTCAGGAAAGGATTTCCACAGCGCTCAGCGAGCAGCTCTGTGCCAGCCTTTTGCCGTGATCTCTAATAACCGCCGTTGAGCTGGTGGTCGGGCCTGGCCTGTTACAGGTATTCGTTTGAGCCTTAGACATTGTCTGGTTTATATCTTTAGTTATACCCGTCAGCCTGAGCTTTTGTTCAGTTAGAACACTGCATGCAGACAATATTAGCCAGGGTGGTCCTTCGCAGAAAAAAAAGTGTTCAGTCTGACACACGATTCTACAATTTCTCTTTGCATACCCCATGTAAAATGTTTCAGTTTTAAACACTAATCCCCCTTTGCTTCAAATCAATATCAAGTTGTTCTAAAGTGTACGTTACTTGGCAATTGTGTGTTAAAGCTCCAGCGGGGAACAGTCTGTAGCGCTTTCGTCAGTTATAGGTTTATAGTAGCCTAATAGCGTTAGCGCTGCGCAGGTTTGGCTGAGGCAATTCCACGGACGAGGCCCGACGCCTACACTTGTATTAGTCGAGCTTCTGGCTTTTCGCTTCCTGCCAAACAAGCTCGCGCTTCTCTCCTTAATTCTTCCGGACCTCGATTTTAGTCTCGCTGATCCACGCTCAGGCGGAGGAAGTAAGACACCGGCTCCGAACACAGAATATAACGCTGAGTTTCTCTCCGACTGCATGACACCTAACCGGTGCATTTAACGAATGTTCTTTTTCTTTCTTTTTTTTTTTTGCGAAGAACGCGTGTAACAATACGCGCATTAGCATTTAATCAGGTAAAAAAAATGTAAGAATTAGCAATTTCATAAGTCATGCATATTGCAGCAGACTGATAATATCTTCATCAAAAGGTCAGGTCTTTCATGCAGTCTCGCGCTTCTTTTCGGGGGGTTCAGTGTCTCAGCACAGGAGAATATGCTTATTAATGCGGGGACATGGCTATGTCCTTCCGTATATTTATTCCTACCTATAATGAACGCCAGTCATACTCAACCCACACCAATTCATGTATATTTATTTCTAATAAATAGGAAAGCTGCTAAATGTCATTATTATATTCAACAGAGACTTCTGCAAGTGGGGCGAAATTCAACGCTTTTTTTCTTTTCCTCTGCTTCCCACTTGTAGGTCAGGCACGCTCAATAAATCGATAAAATATAAATATGACGTATTTTACACTTGCGTAACCTCGCACAGCAGCTGCAGTTAATCAAAGCAGGGATTAAATATTTAAAACCCATTCATCCTCCACCGTGGGGACATATTATATTTTTTAAAACAATCTACTGTCTATTACATGTCATAGATATAACACACATTACCGCAAAAGGATAAAGATAATTTATTTTCATAGTGACACACTGACTCCATTTGAGTCAAATAAATCTTCCAGGTAATTTTTACCGAAATGTAGTCCTACTCCATATATTGCTGCTCGTATTAATTTACGTTGGGGGGTCTCTTGCAAGAGTCCAGTGGCACAGTATCTTTATACTGTACACTCTGTACCATCTGTTGGGGGGGGTGGGGGGGGGGGGGGATATGATGTAGTGACATTACTCAATTTTCTGTCAACTGGCTCTACCATTATTTCCTTCTGGTGTCGGAGCAATTGAGCATGAAAGCCTGTTTCTACACTGCTGCCGCACTCTTAACATGATGGTGACTTTGCCCTTTTTTTCGTAGTGTGCCAAAAGATGATTTAAACACTCTGGGATAGTGATCGTTTGAAGAGTGCGCCCACAATTCTGCTGACAGTGGAATTCATAAATTTGCGCCTTCAGACCGATAAATGTAGACCCCGCGCTCAGACCCGATCTTTCTGGGCTTCGTCCCCGCACGCTTTTTGCGCACGTTGCATTTCTGCTTTCGAGATGGCCAGCCGCACTGCTGGAACGCCAATCAGCCAATCGGAATCGATCGTTTATCTGGGTCGTGGTACAGGATCATGTGAAGAGATCGCCTCCTGCTGGTTTGATCGCCTTCCCCTGCACGCTATGGGAGACCCTGCTGCCCCCCCCCCACCCCCCCAATGAAAGCACAGGTCAAACAGTAGGACCCGGTCCCCTGCTGCGGTCGGGCTTGTCTCTGCGGTTCTCCCGCCGCTGATTGTGACTGCACTTCAGTCCTGACTCCGCCCCTCCCCTCCCGCACGCGCTCCGTTCACACCACGGAGTGGCCCGAGACGCCCCACGGTGCTCCGCTGCCCACAGGGGGGATCTGCTCCTGCAGCAATCCTCAGCCCCAAACACACACACACACACACTCACACACACACACACACACACCCACTCTCCACACACACACACACAGACCCAACACACACACACACCACACACATACACACACACACACACACAGACCCAAACACAACACACCCACATACACACACACACACACCACACACACACACACACACACACAACAGACCCAAACACACACACACACCCACAACACACACATACACACACACACACACACACACACACACAACACAACACACACACACACACACACACACACACCACACACACACACACACACACCACACACACACACAACCACATACACACAGACCCAACACACACACCACATACACACAACACACAACACACACACCCACACAACACACACACACACACAACACACACACACACACCCACAACACAACACACACACACACACACACACACACACACACACACCCACATACACACACTCAACACACACACACACACACAGACCCAACACACACCACAACACACACACACACACACATACACACACACGACACACACATACACACACACACACATCACACACACCAACACACACACACACACACACAACACACCCACACACACACATACCACAACACACAACACCACATACACACACCACACACACACACACACACACACACACACACACACACACCCACATACACCACACACACATACACACACACAGACATGCACACATGCACACACACACACACACACACACATACACACACACACATACACACACACAGACATGCACACATACACACACCCACATACACACACACACGCACACACGCACGCACGGACACGCACATACACACATACACACATACACACACACTGGCATGCAAACATACACTCACACACAGACACACACACACACACACACTCACGCACACATACACACACACACTCACACACACAGACATGCACACACACACACTCACACGCACGCACGCACACATACACACACTGACATGCACACATACACACATATATACACACACACGTGCACACACACACACACACACGCACACACATACATGCAAGCGCACACACACACACGCACACACAGCATACACACACACGAACACACACACACTCACACGCACATGCATACATACACATGCACGCACGCATACACGCAGGCACATGCACTCACACACATATCCTTACACACACTCGCGCACACACACATACACACACGTGCACACAAGCACACACATGCACACACACACATCCCCACACATGCACGCACATGCGCACACACACACATTCACACACGCACACACACTCATCCCAACACACACGCACGTGCATGCACACACACACATGCAAACACACATCTGCTTGCACATGCACACATAAACGCATGCACACACACATATACATATGCACACACACACATCCCTACACACGCACACACACCTACACGCACATGCACACATACATCCCCCACACACCACCCACACACATGCGCGCGCACGCACACACACACACACACACACACAGCTGCACGGCTGTGCCCCTCTCTCTGACACACACAGATATTCTGCCACTTATCGAATCAGCGACGTAGCATTCGGGAGAATACACGCTGTTTGCCGCAGTTGGAGAGCGGCACAGATCGCGGAGCACACGGGGCATTTTTGAGTGACACGCGGGCGCAATCCGCTACAAGGGAAACCAGTGTTCTGTAACCGACAGGCTGGGGCTAACTCCACTCTTCTCACGTTGGCCTGCCTTTCGAAAAACAGGGGCACTTTGCACCTTTAATTTCTGCACCCTTATCTGATGACAAACAGCATATTGTTTGTCATTAAAACAAAGCCCGCAGTTTTAAACCGTCAGTCCGTCCGAATAATGAGTCCGTTTTGTTTGCCAAGCGCCGCGCTTCCCGTCCCAGGTTTCCCTGGCACGTGCGCAAATTCGGCAAGGCATTTTTTTAAAAAAAAGATAGCGACGGCAGAAAAGGTCAAACTCCTTATTTACAACGGCCAGACGGGATTTGGGACCAACTGAACTGTACGTAATTCCATTAACCGAACGCATGCACACATTTCCTTGTTTGAACACCTGGTTTAAAAAGCCAGCCTTTTCAGAGCGCGGGGGGTCGCGCGCCTCTTTTCATTTGCCCGGCCATTTACGGAAGAGGTCCTCCATGTAAATATATAATGGCTGTGATTATAGACTGTCACACGCAGCTGCTCGGTCTCCGCCACGCACACAAAGCCGCGGTTCGTCAGCTCGGGCGCGGGGCTGAGGCCGTCTCTTGGACTCTCGGAGAAGCGGTCCCGAATAAGCGGACTCGCCCTTTCTTTTTCGTCAGTTGAACTTTCAAGCACGGCAACAGCAATAACAACAAGGTTGGCCCCGGCCCTTCGGAAGATAATAGAAACGGTCTGGTGCCGTCCCGTTCAATCAGCTTTGCTTCAATTCACGTCAAATGCCAGGCTGAGATGAGCGGAATCGATCGGCTTCGGCTGGCCAATCAAGTGACCCCTTCATCCATTTTTTTTTGTTCTCTCCTCGGGGAATGTGAAGTGGGACTGGTACAGTTTAACCAAATAAGGTTTGCAGCCGGGCATTTTTATGAGGGTACAAGCAGGGCTCACTGGCCCTGTGGACCACAAGGAGGAGGGCGGGTGGAGCTTCTGCAGAAAAAAGATTTAGTCACAGGGAACCTTTGGCTATTCTCTGAGATTCTCTTTAATGAGCCAAAGTTTCCCAACCAGAGGTCCAATCTCTCAGCGTAATTTTGGCTCAGTGCCAAAGGCTGTCCTGTGTGTCCTGGACGACACTATTATTATTATTTTTTTAAAGAAACGGAGCCCCGTAAGGGGGGGGGGGGGGGTGATGTATAGCTCAGGGTAAAACGTACCCGTTCTGGAAGGACAGATGGGTTAAAAGACTGATGGGTTAACCTGCTGGCTGACTCAGACGGGCTCGTGCGTAAGCACTCCAGAGGAAGCCGGCTAGTCTTTCACAAATGAGAAATAGCTCCCGGGGAAATGTTTCCTTGAACACGTACAATCATGAACGCGCTGACAACATTTACCGTGGATATTTTTTCACTTTACCCTCTAAACCTGATCAAAAATGATTTTGAAATCAAGCTAGGTAAGGTAGGGAGAGCGGCCTGTATTTTCCCTATTAAAAATAGGTGAGAGACGGAGAAATAGTTGCCAAACTTTACCAACGTATACAGTGAACAACTTGTAAAGTGGTAGCAGCTGTGACGTACAGCACCTAAAGATGATAGGCTGCCTGCCCCAAATGCATTTAAATTCCCCTCTGAGAAGATTCAGTTTTCCATGTATGGCAATTACCTCTGGACAGTCTGGAATAGTTATATTACAAGTACGGGCCTGCCAATCAAAAATTTTCTTTTGGGTCTGTTTTACCTCAAGATTAATTTATTTAATAAGTTCTGTAAAAAATTTAACTAATGGAAATAATTTGGTTTAATGCACTTCACTTTTGTTTTCACATTGTGGAATATGGGTCTCATAATTGTCATTATTGAATATTATTTTATAGTAAAATACTTTATCTCGGTCTATTTCAATGCAACCTGTTCCCACTATAAATGTGAACTTTGGGCCACTGTTTTTTTCATTTGGATTGGCAGATTGATCGATATGTGCAAGTGGTAAATAATTTTTAATTTTCTTGGGGTTTTAAAATTAGTTTCCAGGCCTGAAGATGAGTCATCTAAATCTGCCTTGAGTCCTCGAGAACTGAGCTTTCCTCGCTACATCCAGTGTCTATCACTGGTGAATCCGTTTATTATGCTATGCTCAATTTCTATGGGCAGACACAAATATAATTTTTGAAAAATGTTTTACTCTGGCCTGATATTTAAATAGAAAAATGTGGATGGCTTTGATGCTAAATGAAAAATGCAGAAGGCATATGCAGCGTTTATAAATGCCATACAGACTGCTGTTGGTAACTCTTGATTTATTGCGAGTCTATTTTAAATGCCAGAAACATTCCTGAAATGTAAATTTTTAAACCGGAGTGGAACTAGTACTGATTAGTAACGCTGTAGCTAAAATGTAGCCTCCGGGTCCTCTGTTACTTGGATAGATTTTTTTGGAAGTGTGGGCGAAAAGGGTATGTGGGTGCCTGTGCCTTTTTTAGGAAGCGTAGGCGGGGGGGCGCGAGCATTAGTGTATCTTGTTCTAGATAAATCATTCATTTGTTAAAATGCCCTGGGGAACGAGTACATTCGGCCGTGATGAATACTAACCAAAGCGCCCCAGGTTTCCCTGTTCTACTGGCGTTATCGGAGCTGTCCACGGCCGAGGTGCTGAAAAGAGATTCGGAAGTACCGGTATCTCCTCATCTTCCCGTGTTTGGATGCGCGTACCTCGCAATCGCTCTATGTTGAGAACCGACAGTATGCTAGCTTTATATAATGTAACTGTATTTGAATAACATTTACAACATATATGGGCGACTTGCGCGTGTGCGTGCGCCCTGAGTGATGCGTTTGTTCTTCCTTTTAATTCCATTCAAATTAAAACAGGTTTGCAGCCGAAAATAACGAAACATCTTAAAAAAAATAAATAAAAAAAGAATCAATGATCGGGGGCAAAAACAAAATATCCTTATCAACACCACCCCTGCTACATCCTCTACGACTGATGTTGCATGACAAGTGCTTGACATTACATACGCGTTATTATATTAAAAGACCACACAGTATCAAACACAGTATCGCTTACTTTTTTGTGTTAGTATAGGCAAGGAAGAAGTAGCCGGCTTTTGCCTGCAGACACGATAAGGTCCAGTAGGAATCGGTTTTTAAAGGTCGAACACGGATGGCACGCGGTCACAAAGCTCGAGGCCGGGGTAAAATGAATGCCCTCGTGGCGTGGTTCTTTGCTTCAGGCTCACTCTGCGTGGACATAGTAGCGGGACTACGCAAAGAAGAACAAGGGCAAGTCGCTATGATAGGTCGTCTGGTTATTCAGAATGCCGAAACAAAAATAATAGCCCAACAGTAGGCTACAAGTTATCGCTTTAATTATTCAAACCTTAAACAATGCTGGAGGCGACTAAAAACAGTCGGAGGCGCCAACGTCAATCTATTACAACGAAACATGACAGGAGATTGTGTTGTTGCTTTATTTTTCTGTCTTCGTGCGTGCGCGTGTATGTCTCTCTCTTTGTGCATCTAACTGACTTACGTGTAGCCTATTTTATACACAGACAAACGGCAGTACAGGGTGATAAGCAGCCAGGAATAGGCTATATGTAATTTGTCACTTCTTTTACTGACCTGAAAATGCATCTCTGGAGGAGGAAGAACAGCCAGCATGTGATTTATTTCGGTTTAAATACGAGGATACAGGCGTTCGGGCTGCTATTGGATTTGTCAACGATAACTATAATAAAGTGCCTTTCAAATCAAATCATTGTCATTCGGTAAACACGACGATAGACGAATTATCTTGCTTTGTGGGGCGCCTTTCCTATAATCAATACTATCATTGAATACATTGTCATGGGAAGAATAAGATTAACTTTAATGGGAAACGTACAAGCGGATGCGGATCATTTTAAAGGATGCAGTTCACAAGGTCGTACGCCCTGTTAAGTAAAGCCATTACATTCAAGGATTTGCGTATAATTACGGTGTTAGGTATGAATACAAATCTATTACTCAGCATTGATTCAAAAGAAAAACAGTTTTTTTCATCGCCATGCAGTTGTCAGAATGAAGATAGCACATTTAATGATGAGAGTCTGCACAGGAAGTAGGCTACAAATATCAAATACAGCGTCAGACGTTAAATATAAAATCGAAGGCGAAATTCATGTGCTTTTCAGAAGTTACTAAAACTACTTCTTCGTCCAACCTGTTGCTCAGTCCAGCAGTCCTTTTATATCTCGAACTTTATCGCGACGTGTCATTCCTGTCTTCAGATACTCTAATGTCAAATATGGTCACGTGTACTCTCAAATTATAAACGGTCGAATATTGAAAATTTCAACATAATCACAGTATAAAAATACACTATGAAGTAAAATACATTTAGTCCTTTATGTAAATTTTCAGTAATCGTTTTCTGTCTTACCTTTCTACTTTTCTGTTCCGCAAATCAAGCCAGTGCACAATGGACTCTTAACAGACAGTACAGCCCACTTGTTTGTTGGCTGTATCTTCCATGCACATAATGTCATCATGTTAGGCTATATTACAGCGTTGATTTGTTTGCGTTTTTTAAGAAAGAGCATAATATTCAAATTACACACCCACGAGCCTGTCCCTCCTTCTCTCTTCATTCACCTGCTCTCTCTCTCTGTCTCTGTCTCTCTCTCTCTCTCTCTCACACACACACACACTCTCTCCACCCGAAGCAAATAATACACTGCAACTTCATTTTCAGAATATCTCACCGCTGTTGCTCTCCCACGTTCGGCTGCTGTTGGCGGAGACCAGCTAGCGGAAGCTGCAGACCATCTCTATGCTACACGCAGACACAAAAGCCACAGCCGCGGTTTTTACCGGAGTCCGCCTCTTTAAAGCCCGGTACGTCCCACAAGTGGCCTGTCAGTTTCACGAGCACAGATGACGTCACCGCGAGAAGGAAACAGGCCAAACTCAACTTTCATAACAAAAGTCCCTGGGGGAGACCGTACAGTGCAAATATGAGCATATGTACAGGGAACATTTTAAATGTGTCCTAAAGCAACCGCGTTTCCGGACTGCCCATAGCACCGCTTGCTGTATACAACACACCTGTGATTAAAACCGCTCCTCGTCCTTCCTGTCAGGTTTGATGTGTTCGTATCACCTACGTATCAACTAATCTGAGTTGTTCGTGGAAATTGCGAATATAGATAACTTGCCTGCTGTGTTTATGTGCGAAAAAACGATACATTTAAGAAAATGTGCATGCAAATATAAGTATGTATTTAGATATACATACGTATACACACATACGCGCGCGCGCGCGCGTGTGTGTGTATATATATATATATATTCTCATGCAGTGCAGTCCATAAGTACTTGGGCAGTTAGATAATTTTTAGCACGTTGGATTTCAGATGAAACAATGAATATTTTTTATTTACATATATCCGTGATCCATGTAGGAATTACGTTTTTTATACACATTCCCCCATTTTATAAAACCAATAGTAATTGAACACTTGATTGAGAAGCTGTTTCTTGGCCAGCTGTTTGTTGTTGTGTCATTAGTGCATGAACAAGAAAGCTAACAAAAGGTTCAAAGTTGATGCTAGGTGTGGCGTTTGCATTTTGAGTCTGTTGGTGTTGTCTCTCAACATGAGAACCAAGGTAGTGCCAATGCCAAGGCCAAGTTGATTCTGAAAAAACAGAAGGTATAGATCAGAGATGTAGCCAAAATATGTTTGGTACATTGTTAAGAAGCAAGAATGCACTGATGAGCTGAGCAGTAGCAAACAACCTGGCAGACCACAGAAGTCCTTGGTAGTTGATGACCAAAGACTACTTTCAATTGTGAAGAAAAACCTCTTTTCATATGTCGATCAGGTCCAGAACATTCTCCAGGATGTAGGCACAGATGTGTCAGAGACTCCCATGAAGAGATGAGTGCACCAGCATAACCTCAGAGGGTTCACTGCAAGCTGCAATCAACTTGTAAGCCTCAAGAACAGAACAGCCAGGTTAGAGTTTTAAAAAGTACATTTAAAAAAAAAAAAACTGTAGAGTTCCGGAAAAAAGCCTTACGGACAGATGAGACGAGTATTAACCTGCTCCAAAGGCGGGGAAAGAGTGAAGTGTGGAGAAAGAAAGGGACTGCTTGTGATCCAAAGCACCCCCCTCTTGGCTGAAACATGGTGGAGGTAGTGTTATGGCATAGGCATGTATGGCTGCCACAGGAACGGTCTCACTTCTCTTTATTTATTATGTGACTGCTGATGGCAGCAGCTGGATGAAATCTTAAGTGTACAGAAGCATTGAATCTGCTCGGTTCCAACCAAATCCCTCAAATCTCATTGGACAGCACTTAACTTTCCACAGGACAACGACCCCAAACATACCGCTAAAGCAACCAAGGTGTTTTTCCGGGCCAAAGAGAGGACTGTTCTTGACTGGCCATGTCAATCACGCGACGTGAATCATATTGAATATGCATTTCCCTTGCTAAAGACAAGACTGAAGCCAAAACACCATAGAAATAAATAGGAACCGAAGATGGCTGCAGTGCAGGCCTAGCAGAGCATCACCAGGAAAATACACAGTGGCCCTAAGGGCTGCAGACTTCAGGCAGTCTTCGAACGCAAAGGATTTGCTGTGAAGTACTATATATGATGACTCTATTTATTTATGTTGAACTGGCAAGAATCTTTTACTTTTGGTTTCAATGACATGTCCTTGAATGTCTGTTTTGTGTGTATATATTTGCATGCCTGTGTGTGTGTCAGTCTGAACCGATTTTTCTAATCAAACATTTATTTATTTATTTGATGAATACAAGCTAAATATTGCTTAATTTAACTTCTGCTTTATCAGGACATGCAAACATTATTTCTCAGAGGGCAGTCTATACGCCTTGCTGCAGATTTATTTTGCATTGAAAAATACAGGGTCCTTGATTTATAGAGGTAATCCTCCTCCTCCTCCTCCTCCTCCTCCTCCTCCTCCTCCTCCTTGTCCTCAGTAAATCCCTCCCCACTCCCTGTGTCTCCTCCCATTGAATTAGTGGATGTATTGACCCTCTGCAGTCGCAGGCGATCGTGCCTGTCAGAGGGGTACTGTCAGCCCCACGTCCTGCAAACATTAATTGTTTTTAAATCGTCATACGGACAGAAGAACAGAGTCCAGCAGCAGAGAATAGTGAGGGCAATAAAAAATGAAACCACATTTAAGTCATCGCTCCTTGCCGAATTTCAAATTTTGCAATATCATATTATATAATTTTGTTTTTTCCTTTTAAATTTCAAATTGAACACAGGGAGCCCTCAGCCCGCTGCCTGCACCGGCGCCCTGGGTCAATGTCTTAATCGCGGGAGAGATCAATGTCTTTAACTTTGCAGCGGCGGCAGGCAATTGTCTTAAAAATGCAGCAAGCGGACGAATCGCGTCGGGGAAAATGAACGCGGGGAGACTAATTCCGCCATGTCCCCCTTTTTTTTTTCCCTTGCTAAGTGTGTCCTTTCTTTGTTTAGCATTTGCAAAACACATCCCTTCCTCAAATTCAGCCGTACGAGCTTTTGCGAGATTCGAGAGCAGCGCCTTTTGTAATAAGAAGCCTGTTTTTAATGCCGGCCCTCCCTCTTCAGTCATAACAAACGGGATCAAATTGCTGTCTATATTCAACAAGGAAATTGGGACATTATGTTAAAATTGACAATAACATAAATTTTGCCCCTTTTGTAGTTGACGGCAGGAGAAAAAAAAAAAAAAGGCTTCGGCTGTATTTTACACTTCCATAATTTTCTGCGATGCTGCGAGAGAGGTGTGTTTTCCTGACACAAATGCGCTGTTTGTTGCCACTCACATTGTCCGCTTACGTTCTCCTCCTGGACACCAAAAGCTGATTTAAATGGTTTGATTAATCTGGCTGTCTCTCTGGCGATGGTGTGTGTGTGTGTGTGTGTGCGCGCATATGTCAGTGCGCCTGTTTTAGTGTGTGTGCGTGCATGAGGGCGTGCGCGTTTATGCCTGTCCTCGTGTGTGTGTGCATTTATATTTATTATCATATTTATTTGTTTGTGTGGCACTTTTCAAGCATGTCACACAAAGTGCTTCACAAGCAATAACACAAATACATACTGTACATATACATAAATATATATATATACACACACATACATATATTTATGTATATAAATATAATTATTTTGTATATGTGTGTGTATGTATGTATGTATATATATATATATATGGAAATATGAAATCAGACACAAATCTAAATATAAAGAAAAAGAATAATAAAATCAGGCCAGAGCAAGCAGACACGAGGCGAGCCCAGCGTGTGATTAAGGCGCTGAGCGTTTGCACGTGCGCGCGTGTTCTTCCAGCGTCTGCGCTCGGATCCCCGCCGAGACCCGGCTCGCGGCCCCTCCGTCGGAAAAGAGACGCTTCCGCTCGCGGTTCTGTTAGCGCTCGACCCGGGCACGACCCGGGCGCGGTCCCCACCCCCCCCCGCTCGAACCCCCCCCCCAGGAAAGGCCCGCCCGGGCCCCTCCGTCTCTGTGCGGACACCTGGGCCGGGGGGAACGGCGTAGGGGGAGAGCGGAGGTGCAGAGACTCCCGTACAGCGGAACGCGCGGCGGCATACTTACCTTAAGCAGCGCAACACCAGCGCCCAGAGGAGCTCTGCTTCTCTCTGCTTCTCTCTGTCTGTGCCGTAAGTACTCGGGCTTCGCCGTACGCTTCTGGGGGCGGCCAGCCTTAAAACAGCCAGTCCTGTTTGTGCCATACATGCACACAACACGCTGCATACCCAGCCCAAGGTCACTTCGAACGTAGTCCAATTTAGTAAAAAATTTCCAGTTGATTAAACTGATCAAACTGATCAAACTTGACCAGCTAGTCTGACCAGCTCGATTCTGATCTCGGTTTCTGTGTGGTTTCCCGCTCCGAATCGTCCGTTTCAGGAAGGAGAACGAGCGAAAAGTCCAACGGAAACTAAAGAAAACCTGCAATTATCAAAATAATTATCTATTATCAAAAAATGTATTTATATACACAGTTTTTTCATGTTTATTAATTAGCATTCCCTGTCATTTATAAATTTCTCATTTTGCCTGAGTGTACTAATTGTTCTGATAAGTACCTAGGACTAGTGCCCTAACATCCTTCTTCTGAGATTGCTGCCCCTGCTGCCCTCTTCTTGCCTTGGTTGCCCTTTCTAGCGCTCTATAGACCCTGCTTGCCCTCTGCTTGCCCCTCTGCTAGCCCTCTGCTAGCCTCTGCTAGCCCTCTGCTTGCCCTCTGCTTGCCCTCTGCTTGCCCTCTGCTTGCCCTCTGCTTGCCCTCTGCTAGCCCTCTGCTAGCCCTCTGCTTGCCCTCTGCTTGCCCTCTGCTAGCCCTCTGCTAGCCCTCTGCTTGCCCTCTGCTAGCCCTCTGCTTGCCCTCTGCTAGCCCTCTGCTTGCCCTCTGCTTGCCCTCTGCTAGCCCTCTGCTAGCCCTCTGCTTGCCCTCTGCTAGCCCTCTGCTTGCCCTCTGCTAGCCCTCTGCTAGCCCTCTGCTAGCCCTCTGCTGCCCTCTCCTTGCCCTCTGCTAGCCCTCTGCTAGCCCTCTGCTAGCCCTCTCCTTGCCCTCTCCTTGCCCTCTGCTAGCCCTCTGCTAGCCCTCTGCTAGCCCTCTGCTAGCCCTCTGCTAGCCCTCTCCTTGCCCTCTGCTAGCCCTCTGCTAGCCCTCTGCTAGCCCTCTGAAACCAGCTGCTGCCGAGGCTTCTTTGTGGGCTCTCGAGTGGCTGCAAACACGAGCGAGCGTGCGCCGAGCGAGCGCTAGCCGAGTGAGCGCTAGCCGAGCGGTGTGACCGAGGGTCGGCGGCAGCGGCCTGTCTGCTCGACAGGCACCTGCGGGAAATCGGGTGCCAGCACGTTTCCCAGCGCTAGCCACGCGGCGCCCGGCGAGAGAGCTAGCGGTAGCCGGAGGAGAGGCGCGCCGCGCGGCTAGCGCTGGGAAACGTAGTCCCTGCCTGGCAGGCGAGCACGACCGAGGAGCGACGATGCTTTAGATGTGGCGCTGCCTGCACGGGTTCAGGTGCCCCGGTGGTGCACGACTGGAGGAGAAAAGGGTTAGAAAGTGGTAAAGGGTTAGGGCAGCAGTGTAGTATAATGGGTAAGAAACTGGTCTTGTAACCTAAAGGTCGCAGGTTCGATTCCCGGGTGGGACACTGCCGTTGAGCAAGATAACCTGCATCTGGATAAGAACGTCTGCTCTTGTAATGTAATGTAATGTAATGTAATGGTAAAGTAGGTATGTTGGTCACATCCAGGTTGAAGCTGTTATTCCCAAGAAGGACACTGCCACTGTACTCGAGCAAAATATGAAATCGCTTGAGTATATTTCGGGCTGTAAAAAAAAAAAGGATTCTGTGTAAAAATGCATTAAAAAGTGGTGTAAGTTGCTCTGGATAACAGCGTCTGTAAAATGCCAGTAATATAATAAAGAAATGCGTTCTTGGAAGCGTGCCTGCGTTAATAAAAGGATAAAAACATGTTCCTCAACACGTTTTTATCTAATCTGAAAACTAACCGGAACACCTGTCTCGATCAAGTTTAACTGGCTGCTCAGTTATAAATAAAAATGTCTGAGAAGGGTTTTTAAAGTTCTCCCCCGCCTCCAGCAGTCGCTCCCTTTTGGAAAATATGTATGTCTTGCAACGTGCCATATACATCTTGAGCTGGCCTATTGGACCGCGAGACAGAGAAGCCCCCCTGAGTGTTTGCACTGTATTTATAATGGGCTGATTACTTCACTAAACGAAACAAATAAACCCGTGAAAGGTCCTCTTTGTTGTGGAGGCGCCGTGATTAAAATAAATGAAAATTGAACGTTCTCATTGTGATATGTTGGAGATTGCAGCAGTGATTTGGCAGAAACCCGTGTGCGTATGAGTGAATGGGGTGTGTGTGTGTGAGTGCAAGCGTGTGTGTGTGTGTGAGTGGGGTGTGTGTGTGTGTGTGTGTGTGTGTGTGTGTGAGTGGGGTGTGTGTGTGTGTGTGTGTGTGTGTGAGTGAATGGGGTGTGTGTGTGTGTGAGTGAATGGGGTGTGTGTGTGCAAGTGTGTGTGCGTGTGTGTGTGTGAATGTGGCGTGTGTGTGTGTGTGTGTGTGAATGGGGTGTGTGTGAGTGTGTGTGTGTATGAGTGAATGGGGTCTGTGTGTGTGTGTGTGTGTGTGTGTGAGTGAATGGGGTGTGTGTGTGTGTATGTGTGTGTGTGAGTGAATGGGGTGTGTGTGTGTGTGTGTGTGTGTGTATGTGAGTGAATGGGGTGTGTGTGTGCAAGCGTGTGTGTGTGAGTGAATGGGGTGTGTGTGTGTGTGTGTGTGTGTGTGTGTGTGTGGTGTGGTGATGAGGGTGTGTGTGTGCAAGCGTGTGTGTGTGAGTGAATGGGGTGTGTGTACAAATGAGCATGCATGTGAAAATAAGTGTGTGTTTGTGTTTATGTGAATGTACATGTTAGTGCACAGTACTGGCAAAAACTATGGAAACACTGCATTTATAAACAGTTTGATGATTAATGCAGAATTAATGCAGCAACGATTTATCTTTTTGGCATAATAAATGCCATGTTGTAAATTTAGTATGACCATAATGAACAAAATGAAGAAATAATTGGCATTTATGTTAAACAAGTAACAATCATTTCATCTTCCTATATGTATTAGTTCATACCTACCTAATTCACCAGTCTAATGAATCTTACTGTTGGACATTTTATAATCAGCTTGAGCATGTATTTCATTCTCCAATGTTTGTCTACATAAAAGAATAATATGCATGAAAAAAGAAAATTGTTTACTTTTCTTGTATACTTTATTTCAAATTACTGCTGGTCACATAAATGTCATTACCACTGACTGCTTTGAATACATTTTTACAGATGAAAATGGCTCCAAGAAACAACAACAGAAGAAAGGGCACAGATAAAAGTTCTAAGAGCACTGAACTTATTTAAGCACGATGTTTCCAAAATTTGTGCCAGTACTGTACGTGTGTGAATATGAATGAATGTGTGCATGTGTATGAATATGAATGTGTGCGTATGCCTGTTTGTGTGACAATGTGAATGTGTTTGTGTGTGAATATGAATGCGTGTGTCTTCTTGTGTGTGAATATGAATGCATGTGGGTGTGTGTGTTTCTGAATCTGAATGCGTGTGTGTGTGTGTGTTTTTTTTTTCAGACGGGGGTTTTTGTTAGTAGGTGGCTGTAGTACACCGTGTGTGTGTGTGTGTGTATGTGTGTGTGCGTGTGTGTTTTCAGTCGGGAGTTTTTGTTAGTAGGTGGCTGTAATACCCCGTGTGTATGTGTGTGTGTGTATGTGTGTGTGTGTGTATGTGTGTGTGTGTGTGTGTGTGTGTGTGTGTGTGTGTGTATGTGTGTGTGTGTGTGTGTGTGCGTGCGTTTGTGCGTGTGTGTGTGTTTCAGGCAGGTTTTTGTTAGTAGGTGGCTGTAATACCCCGTGTGTATGTGTGTGTGTGTGTGTGTGCGTGCGTGTGTGTGTGTGTGTGCGCGCGTGCGTGTGTGTGTGTTTTCAGGCAGGTTTTTGTTAGTAGGTGGCTGTAATACCCCGTGTATGTGTGTGTGTGTGTGTGTGTGTGTGTGTGCGCGTGCGTGCGTGTGTGTTTTCAGTAGGGAGTTTTTGTTAGTAGGTGGCTGTAATACCCCGTGTGTATGTGTGTGTGTGTGTGTGTGCGTGCGTGTGTGTGTGTGTGTTTTCAGGCAGGTTTTTGTTAGTAGGTGGCTGTAATACCCCGTGTGTGTGTGTATGTGTGTGTGTGTGTGTGTGTGTGCGCGTGCGTGCGTGTGTGTTTTCAGGCAGGTTTTTGTTAGTAGGTGGCTGTAATACCCCGTGTGTGTGTGTATGTGTGTGTGTGTGTGTGTGTGTGCGCGTGCGTGCGTGTGTGTTTTCAGGCAGGTTTTTGTTAGTAGGTGGCTGTAATACCCCGTGTGTGTGTGTATGTGTGTGTGTGTGTGTGTGTGTGTGTGTGTGTGTGTGCGCGTGCGTGCGTGTGTGTGTGTGTGTGCGCGTGCGTGCGTGTGTGTTTTCAGGCAGGTTTTTGTTAGTAGGTGGCTGTAATACCCCGCGCGGTGCTGGGCCGGGGCCGATAAGGCTGTCTGAGGGTTCGGTTACCTGCCACACAAGGAGCCGCGCGGGTCAGAAGTCACATGAGCAGATGTCCGTATCAGCGTTACAGCAGCGCGCGCCGCGCCGCCGGCCCCTCGCTCCGCCGGCCTGTGAGTAATTCATCGTGCCGAGCGAGAGAGAGCAGCTGTTCCCCTGCTCCCCTGCCCCACCCGCTCCCCCGGTCACCTGGCAGAAGGTGCCTTTCTTCCAGGTAGCCGCGCTCATTAGCTAATGACCTTTTCTCGGGTCCGCCGTCTTTAAACGGGAAGGTCTGCTCGGCCTAGCCTAGCCGGTGGGGCTCCCTCCTGCCCGTCTCGTGGAAGGCCGGAGCTGAAAGGGTTAAAGCCCAGCAGCACCGCTGAAGACGAGGCCGCGGGCGAGCGCGGCCAAACGAAGGGCCGCACGGGCGGACCCCCGGCGACGGCGTCTCTCCGGGGCGGCGGTAGCGACAGAGCCCCCGGCCGTTCCTCCTCTTTCTGCCCCCCGGAGGAGCGGTCGGCAGAGAGGCCTCCGTCCGACACCCCCCCCCCCCCCCCCCCCCGGCAGCACACCCACACCGCACCTCCTCCGGGGTAAGAGTGGGACCATTATTTCCCTCTCTCTCTCCATCTC